>NW_028135313.1:0-156000 GCF_964662115.1 Mustela nivalis | reverse complement strand
CCCACAGAATGACCCTGATCTCTTGGGGGCTGGACAAACTACCAGAGAGGGAGACTTCTACGACCCATGAGGCAACTCCTACATTAAACGGCAATTGTGGACAAAACATCCAGAGACAAAAGCCTGAGCGACTGCCTCCCTCTCACCCTTGTTTCATATCCAGAGGAGCTCCCCTCATGGACTATAGATCAGGCCTGCCGTAACCTCGGCCCCAAACCTGAGCTAAGTTAGGGTTTTTGGATGTCTGTCTGCACAGCCATGACACACAGCCCCCAGGCTGGGGTCTCTGTAGCCACACCACAGAACTGTGCCTGCTCTCTCCTAAGAAACTGCCCATTCCATTGGCCACAACTCTACAAAATAGTAGAAACCTCAAGGTCCCCAAAGACATCCCACTACCGCAAGCCGCACTGGACAAATAGGGGCATAATGACACAAGCTGAGCAACTACTACCTCCATGCAGACACACAGACAGATATCCGCAGAGACAGAAGATTAAACCAGACAGGCCCCTAGGCCCTATTATGAACTCTTGCTTTGGTGTCCAGGTATCACTCCTCAGAGGCCTGGGTTGAAGACCAGCATACGGGGCTTACCTGAGGCACCAGACTGAAGACCTCTCATCTCCACATGGGAAGCTTCCTTGTTGGAATTGTGTCAAGCCCTTCCGGTTGGAGAATCCTGCAGAGTCCCTTAGCTACAGCCACATTCCAAAGTCTCCATGGCCACCAACCCACATTATGACTCATCCTCAGGAGAGTCCATTTAAACTCAGGCTTCTGGGTAGCTCACCCAAGAGCCCGCAGATTGAGCGTGCCTTGTCTCCACCAGGCAATGGGAAGGTGAGTTGGCATTTCTCGGCATCCATGCTTAGGGCCCTGCTCTCGAGTCTTTCTGTATGGGGCATCCTGGAACCATCCAATAATACTCGACTGTCCTGAAGAAGGAAACTTTGAATTTTGGAGCAGCTCACAACTCCCCACCGAGGGAAACCTCCCTGGACTCATGACGCCTACGGCCCCTTCAGGAAGGGGCCGTAATGGACACAAACTGCAGCTTGAGGCAACATCTGATACTCGCCCTGACCTCACCTGCAGGAGATCTCGATTCAGCCTCTGCAGAGTGGGCCTGCCATGCTCTTGGCCCCAAAACTCGTGCTAGCCTGTGTTTTCAAACTTCCTTCCTCACAATCCTGGCCACACCCCTCCAGTTTGGCAATTCTGGAGACACAATGCAGCACTCTGCCTGCCCTCCAGAAGAAAAATGTTGCCCTATAGGGCTAACCAGAAACGCCAAATGAGTAACAACCTGCATGCCACTCGACCATACCCCAATTATACAGTCTAGCCTGTGCACTAAAGCCCTATCTGACACAGCCTGAGGGCAGACCTCCAGTCCAACACCCAGACAGCTGGCCATACACAGAGCATATCACACCCACAATGGCTTTAGGCCATCATCTCTACCCAACCTCAGTTTTCACCTTCAGAACCTAGACCTTATCTCCACTCACTGCTCAGGAGTGAACGTGATGCAAGAATCAGAACTTCTCCTTCGCCTTGGCAAGAAACCTAGTGGTTGGCATGTTGTCCAATGTTCATTGTAGGAGAAAGCAGCATGGACTATGAGGCCCCACCTATCCCTGAGGGCCACAAGGTGCACAAACACACATTGTGACCCTCACCGTGAGCCCTATCCTCATGTAAAGCCTCTTAGTGACTGGAACAACAGCCCACTTATGGGGCTTGCCAAGCCCCTAGTCCCCCAATCTCAACCAGAGTTCGAGATGTCTAGTCACCCCTAATCAGGGGTCTACTCTGGAATCCCTCTTTGGTGGGACACCTGAGATAAAAAAAAAAATACAGAAAGGACTCTTCCCATCCACAAATGATCCCAACCACTTGAGATCAGGCCAAATCACCAGAGAAAGAATTGTCCATGGCCCTTGAGGACACCCCGACATTCCACGGCCACCATTGACACAAAATCCAGAGACAAAACCCAGAGCAAGCGCCACATACTCGCCCTTTGTTCATAGCCCGGAAAATACTCACGGTCTGTAGATCGAGCCTTCATACATACATCCCCAAACCTAAGCTGAGTTTGTGTTTTCAGACTTCTGTCCCCACAGTCCTGGCCCACACACCATCCAAGCTGGGGCCCCTGGAGCCAAACCTCAGGACTGTGGCTTCCCTCTCCAGGGGAATTCTGCCATTTCCATTGGCCACAACCCTATAGATTAGGAGAATCCTCCAAACTCCCCCAGGCCATCAGAATTGTGTTGGCTGCCCAGGACACACAGGGATGATCTTTCACAAGTTAGGAAACCACCTCCACTCAGACCCAGAGACAGATATTTCCATAGAATAAGATTGAACTGGACGGGCACTGAGGCCCTAATCAGATCCATTGATTTTGATTCCAGTCATCTCTCCTCAGAGGCCTGGTTTCCAATACCAGCATATGGGAGATTCCTTAGACACTCATCAAAACAATTCTCTTCTCTACATAGGAAATATACTCTTTAGAGCTCCATCAAAACCTCCGGTTATGAACATCCCTCAAGGCCCCGGATCAAGCACCCCATTCCAAAGTCTACATGGACACAAATGCACATTATGACCCATCCTCAACTCACCCATTTCAACACACCCGCCTCGGTTGCTCCCCTAGATCCAGCAGATCGAACTTGCCTTGGCTCTATGAGACCTGGAATGGGAGGCAGGCTGCCCACGCATCCATCCTTAGAACCCTGCTCTGGATAACTTCCTTATGGGATGTCCTGGAGCCATCCAACATGTCTCGACTGTCCCACAGAAGGAATCATTGTGGTTTGGAGCATCTCACAATTCCCATCGTGGGAAAACCTCCATGTCCTCGTGAAACCCTTCCCTTCATGAATGGGCCGTCATGGACAGAAAATCCGACCTAAGAAAACGTCTGATCCTAGCTCTGTCTTCAGGTATACGGGATCTCGAATCATCTCTGCAGAGGGTGCCTGCCGTCCCCTCACCCCGAAATCTAAGTCTGGCTTGTGTTCTCAGTATTTTTTCCTCACACTCCTGGCCCACAAGCCTTCCAGTTTGGGAATTTTGGAGTCACTATGTGGCACTGTGTCTTCCCTCCAGAACAAAACGTTGCCCTCTGGGGCTACCCAGTAACCACAAATGAGTACCATCCTGCACAAAACTCGACTGCACCCCAATGATGCAGTCTAGCCTGGGCACTAATTCCCTGTCTTCCACAGCCTGAGCCTGCACCTCCCAACCCACACTCAACAGCTGGCGGAACACTGAGCACATCAGACACACCATGGCCTTAGGGCTTCATCTCTTCCCAACCTCAGTTTTCTGGCTTCAGAACCTAGACCTTAAATCCAATCAAAGTCCAGGAGTGAAAGTGTTGCAGAAATTAGAACTCCATCTTCCCCATTGCCAGAAAACTTGTGGTTCCCATACTGTGCAACGTTCAGTGTAGGAGAAACCAGCATGGTACATTAGGCCACGCCCTGACTTGAGGGGCTCCTTGGGCACAAAAACACACTGTGAAAATCAGTGTGAGACCTATCCTCAAGGAAGGCCTCTCAGTGTCTGGACCAAGAGCCCACATTAGGGACTTGCCATGTTCTTAGGTCCCAATGTTAACCAGAGGTCTGGTTGTCCTGTTGCCCCCATCCATGACTCTTCTCTGGAATCCCTCTTTTGGTGGTACACCGGAGGTTAAAAAAAAAAAACAAAAAAAATAAACAAAAAAAAAACCAGAAAGACCTCCTCCCTTCCCACAGAATGACCCCAAACTCTTGGGATCGGGTCAAATCCCCAGAAAGGGAGCCTCATCGATGGCCCATGAGGACACCCCGAAATTCCATGGCAATCGGTGACACATTTCCAGAAAAAAAAAAAAAAAGCATGAGCAAGCACCTCACATTCGCCCTTTGTTCATATCCCGAAGAGGTCTCCTCACGGTCTATAGATCGGGCCGGCCATACCTACATTCCACAACCTAAGTGGAGTTTGTGTTTTCAGACTTTTGTCCAAATAGCCCTGGACCACACACGCTCCACACTTGGGTCCCTGGAGCTACACCTCAGGACTGTGCTTCCCTTTCAAGGGAATTCTTCCCATTCCATTGGCCACAACCTTGCAAATTAGGAAAAACCTCCAAAGTCACCGAAGCCATCCCAATAGTGTAGGCCGCCCATGACAAACAGGGGTGATCACAAACCAGCTGAGCAACTACCTCCACTCAGACAACAGATGTCCCCAGAGAAGAATATTGAACCGGACAGACCCCTAGGCCCTAATCAGATCCATTGCTTTGGTTTCCAGGCATCTCTCCTCAGAGGCCTCGTTTCCAATACCAGCATATGGTGGTTTCCTGAGGCACCAATAAGAACAAATCTCGTCTCCCCATGGAAACTTGCTCATTGGAGCTTTGTCATAACCTCTGGTTAGGAGAATCCTTCAGGGCCCTGGTGCCACTGCCCCATACCAAGGTCTCCATGGACTCAAACCAACATTAAGACCATCCTCAGAAAAATCCATTTCAACTCAGCCCCCTCTGTTGCTACCCAAAGCCAGCAGATCAAACGTTTCTTGTTGCTAGGAGACAATTGGAATGTGAGGCTAGCTGCCCAGGCATCCGAACTTAGAACCCTGTTCTGGAAAAATACCTTATAAGACGTCCTGGAGCCATCCAAAAAATCTTAATTGTCCCACAGAAGGAATCCTTACGGTTTGGAGAATCTCACAACTCCAAAAGTGGGAAAACACCCATGGCCTCATAATGCCCCCCCTTCTTGAAGGGGCCAACATGGACAGAAACTCAAACCTGAGCCAACGTCTGAACCTCGACCTGACTTCAGACGCATGAGATCTCAATTCTCCTCTGCAGAGTGTGCCTGCCATGTCCTTGCCCCGAAACCTAAGCCTAGCTTGTGTTCTTAGACTTCCGTCCTCACTCTCCTAGCCCACAAGCCCTCCAGTTTTGGAATTCCGAAGCCACAATGCAGCACTCTGCCTGCCCTCCAGAAGAAAAACTTTGCCCTATGCTGCTAATAAGAAACGCCAAATGATTTTCTAATGCATGCCACTCGATTGTAAAGCAATTATACAGCCCACCCTGTATACTAATGCCCTGTCTGGCACAGCCTGAGACAAGACATCCCAAACGACACCCAGACAGCTGGCCCCAACCTGGACACATAGGACCCGCTATGGCTGTAGGTCGTCATCTCTTCCCAACCTCTGTTTTTAGGCTTCAGAACCTAGACCTTATCTCCAATCACTGCCCAGGGGTGAACGTGATGCAGAAATTAGAATTCCTCCTTCCCCATGGCCAGAAACCTTGTGGTTGGCATGTTGTCCAACGTTCAATATGGGAAAACATGCATTGTCCGAAAGGCCACGCCAGTGCTTGAGGGCCGCCTAGGGCACAGACATGCATTGTGACCTGCAGCGTGAGTCCCGTATTAAAGTAACGCCTCTCAGTGGCTGGACCAAGATCCTGCATATGGGGCTTGTCATATCCATAGGCCCCCAGGCTTAACCAGAGGGCGAGTATTCCAGTTGTCAGTACCCACTGCTATGCTCTAGAATCCCTCTACTGGGGGACACATGAAGCAGAAAACAGGACACTTCCCTTCCCACAGAATGACCCCAAACTCTTGGGGGCTGGACAAACTACCAGAGAGGGAGACTTCTACGACCCATGAGGCAACTCCTACATTAAACGGCCATTGTGGACAAAACATCCAGAGACAAAAGCCTGAGCTACTGCCTCCCTCTCACCCTTCTTTCATATTTAGAGGAGCTCCCCTCATGGACTGTAGATCAGGCCTGCCGTAACCTCGGCCCCAAACCTGAGCTGAGTTAGGGTTTTTGGATGTCTGTCTGCACAGCCATGGCCCACACAGCCTCCAGGCTGGGGTCTCTGGAGCCACACCACAGAACTGTGCCTGCTCTCTCCTAAGAAACTGCCCATTCCATTGGCCACAACTCTACAAAATAGTAGAAACCTCAAGGTCCCCAAGGACATCCCACTACCGCAAGCCGCACTGGACAAATAGGGGTATAATGACACAAGCTGAGCAACTACTACCTCCATGCAGACAGATATTGAACCAGACAGGCCCCTAGGCCCTATTATGAACTCTTGCTTTGGTGTCCAGGTATCACTCCTCAGAGGCCTGGGTTCAAAGACCAGCATACGCGGCTTTCCTGAGGCACCAGACAGAAGACCTCTCATCTCCACATGGGAAGCTTCCTTGTTGGAGTTGTGTCAAGCCCTTCGGGTTGGAGAATCCTGCAGAGTCCCTTAGCTACTGCCACATTCCAAGGTCTCCATGGCCACCAACCCACATTATGACTCATCCTCAGGAGAGTCCATTTAAACTCAGCCTTCTGGGTAGCTCACCCAAGAGCCCGCAGATTGAGCGTGCCTTGTCTCGACCAGGCAATGGGAAGGTGAGTTGGCATTTCTCGGCATCCATGCTTAGGCCCCTGCTCTCGAGTCTTTCTGTATGGGGCATCCTGGAACCATCCAATAGTACTCGACTGTCCTGAAGAAGGAAACTTTGAAGTATGGAGCAGCTCACAACTCCCAGCGTAGGGAAACCTCCCTGGCCTCATGATGCCCCCACCCCCTTCAGGAAGGGGCCGTCATGGACACAAACTCCAGCTTGAGGCAACATCTGATAATCGCCCTGACCTCACCTGCAGGAGATCTCGATTCAGCTTCTGCAGAGTGGGCCTGCCATGCTCTTGGCCCCAAAACTCGTGCTAGCTTGTGTTTTCAGTCTTTCTTTCTCACAATCCTGGCCACACCCCTCCAGTTTGGCAATTCTGGAGACACAATGCAGCACTCTGCCTGCCCTCCAGAAGAAAAATGTTGCCCTATAGGGCTAACCAGAAACGCCAAATGAGTAACAACCTGCATGCCACTCGACCATACCCCAATTATACAGTCTAGCCTAGGCTCTAAAGCCCTGTCTCACACAGCCTGAGGGCAGACCTCCAGTCCAACACCCAAACAGCTTGCCGTACACAGAGCATATCACACCCACAATGGCTTTAGTCCATCATCTCTACCCAACCTCAGTTTTCACCTTCAGAACCTAAACCTTATCTCCACTCACTGCTCAGGAGTAAAAGTGATGCAAGAATCAGAACTTCTCCTTCGCCTTGGCAAGAAACCTAGTGGTTGGCAAGTTGTCCAATGTTCATTGTAGGAGAAAGCAGCATGGACTATGAGGCCCCACCTATCCCTGAGGGCCACAATTTGCACAAACACACATTGAGACCCTCAGCGTGAGCCCTATCCTCATGTAAAGCCTCTTAGTGACTGGAACAACAGCCCACATATGGGGCTTGCCAAGCCCCAGTCCCCCAATATCAACAAGAGTTCGAGATGTCTAGTCACCCCTACTCAGGGCTCTACTCGGGAATCCCTCTTTGGTGGGACACCTGAGGTAAAAAAAAAAAAAATATATATATATATATATATATATATATATATATATATATATATATATACAGAACGGACTCTTCCAATCCACAGAATGATCCCAACCACTTACGATCAGGCCATATCACCAGAGAAAGAATTGACCATGGCCCTTGAGGACATCGCGAAATTCCATGGCCACCGTTGACACAAAATTCAGAGAGAAAAGCCTGAGCAAGCGCCACATACTCGCCCTTTGTTCATAGCCTGGAAAATTCTCACGGTCTGTAGATCGAGCCTTCATACATACATCCCCAAACCTAAGCTGAGTTTGTGTTTTCAGACTTCTGTCCCCACAGGCATGGCCCACACACCATCCAAGCTGGGGCCCCTGGAGCCACACCTCAGGACTTTGGCTTCCCTCTCCAGGGGAATTCTGCCATTTCCATTGGCCACAACCCTATAGATTCGGAGAATCCTCCAAACTCCCCCAGGCCATCCGAATTGTGTTGGCTGCCCAGGACACACAGGGATGATCTTTCACAAGTTAGGAAACCACCTCCACTCAGACCCAGAGACAGATATCCCCATAGAATAAGATTGAACTGGACGGGCACTGAGGCCCTAATCAGATCCATTGATTTTGATTCCAGTCATCTCTCCTCAGAGGCCTGGTTTCCAATACCAGCATATGGGAGATTCCTTAGGCACTCATCAAAACAATTCTCTTCTCTACATAGGAAACATACTCTTTAGAGCTCCATCAAAACCTCCGGTTATGAACATCCCTCAAGACCCCGGATCAAGCACCCCATTCCAAGGTCTACATGGACACAAATGCACATTATGACCCATCCTCAACTCACCCATTTCAAAACACCCGCCTCGGTTGCTCCCCTAGATCCAGCAGATCAAACTTGCCTTGGCTCTATGAGACACCTGGAATGGGTGGCAGGCTGCCCAGGCATCCATCCTTAGAACCCTGCTCTGGATAACTTCCTTATGGGATGTCCTGGAGCCATCCAACATGTCTCGACTGTCCCACAGAAGGAATCATTGTGGTTTGGAGCATCTCACAATTCCCATAGTGGGAAAACCTCCATGTCCTCGTGACACCCTCCCCTTCATGAATGGGCCGTCATGGACAGAAACTCCGACCTAAGAAAACGTCTGATCCTAGCTCTGTCTTCAGGTATACGGATCTCGAATCATCTCTGCAGAGGGTGCCTGCCGTCCCCTCACCCCGAAATCTAAGTCTGGCTTGTGTTCTCAGTATTTTTTCCTCACACTCCTGGCCCACAAGCCTTCCAGTTTGGGAATTTTGGAGTGACTATGTGGCACTGTGTCTTCCCTCCAGAAGAAAAACGTTGCCGTCTGGGGCTACCCAGTAACCTCAAATGAGTACCATCCTGCACGAAACTCGACTACACCCCAATGATGCAGTCTAGCCTGGGCACTAATTCCCTGTCTGCCACAGCCTGAGCCTGCACCTCCCAACCCACACTCAACAGCTGGCCGAACACTGAGCACATCAGACACACCATGGCCTTAGGGCTTCATCTCTTCCCAACCTCAGTTTTCAGGCTTCAGAACCTAGACCTTAAATCCAATCACAGTCCAGGAGTGAAAGTGTTGCAGAAATTAGAACTCCATCTTCCCCATTGCCAGAAAACTTGTGGTTCCCATACTGTGCAACGTTCAGTGTAGGAGAAACCAGCATGGTACATTAGGCCACGCCCTGACTTGAGGGGCTCCTTGGGCACAAAAACACATTGTGAAACTCAGTGTGAGACCTATCCTCAAGGAAGGCCTCTCAGTGTCTGGACCAAGAGCCCACATAAGGGGCTTGCCATGTTCTTAGGTCCCAATGTTAACCAGAGGTCTGGTTGTCCAGTTGCCCCCACCCACGACTCTGCTCTGGAATCCCTCTTTTGGTGGTCCACCTGAGGTTAAAAAAAATAAAATAAAATAAAATTAAAAAAAAAAAACCAGAAAGGCCTCCTCCCTTCCCACAGAATGACCCCAATCTCTTGGGATCGGGTCAAATCCCCAGAAAGGGAGCCTCATCGATGGCCCATGAGGACACCCCGAAATTCCATGGCAATCGGTGACACATTTCCAGAAAAAAAAAAAAAAAAGCATGAGCATGCACATCACATTCGCCCTTTGTTCATATCCCGAAGAGGTCTCCTCACGGTCTATAGATCGGGCCGGCCATACCTACATCCCCCAACCTAAGAGGAGTTTGTGTTTTCAGACTTTTGTCCAAATAGCCCTGGAACACACACGCTCCACACTTTGGTCCCTGGAGCCACACCTCAGGACTGTGCTTCCCTTTCAAGGGAATTCTTCCCATTCCATTGGCCACAACCTTGCATATTAGGAAAAACCTCCAAAGTCACCGAGGCCATCCCAATAGTGTAGGCCGCCCATGACAAACAGGGGTGATCTCAAACCAGCTGAGCAACTACCTCCACTCAGACAACAGATGTCCCCAGAGAAGAATATTGAACAGGACAGGCCCCTAGGCCCTAAACAGATCCATTGCTTTGGTTTCCAGGCATCTCTCCTCAGAGGCCTCATTTCCAATACCAGCATATGGTGGTTTCCTGAGGCACCAATAAGAACAAATCTCGTCTCCCCATGGAAACTTGCTCATTGGAGCTTTGTCATAACCTCTGGTTAGGAGAATCCTTCAGGGCCCTGGTGCCACTGCCCCATACCAAGGTCTCCATGGACTCAAACCAACATTAAGACCATCCTCAGGAAAGTCCATATCAACTCAGCCCCCTCTGTTGCTACCCCAAGCGAGCAGATCAAACGTTTCTTGTTGCTAGGAGACAATTGGAATGTGAGGCTGGCTGCCCAGGCATCCATACTTAGAACCCTGTTCTGGAAAAATACCTTATAAGACGTCCTGGAGCCATCCAACAAATCTTAATTGTCCCACAGAAGGAATCCTTGCGGTTTGGAGCATCTCACAACTCCAAAAGTGGGAAAACCCCCATGGCCTCATAATGCCCCCCCTTCCTGAAGGGGCCCACATGGACAGAAACTCAAACCTGAGCCAAAGTCTGAACCTCGACCTGACTTCAGACGCATGAGATCTCAATTCAGCTCTGCAGAGTGTGCCTGCCATGTCCTTGCCCCGAAACCTAAGCCTAGCTTGTGTTCTCAGACTTCCGTCCTCACTCTCCTGGCCCACAAGCCCTCCAGTTTGGGAATTCCGAAGCCACAATGCAGCACTCTGCCTGCCCTCCAGAAGAAAAACTTTGCCCTATGCTGCTAATAAGAAACCCCAAATGATTTTCTAATGCATGCCACTCGATTGTAAAGCAATTATACAGCCCACCCTGTATACTAATGCCCTGTCTGGCACAGCCTGAGACAAGACATCCCAAACGACACCCAGACAGCTGGCCCCAACCTGGACACATAGGACCCGCTATGGCTGTAGGTAGTCATCTCTTCCCAACCTCGGTTTTCAGGCTTCAGAACCTAGACCTTATCTCCAATCACTGCCCAGGGGTGAACGTGATGCAGAAATTAGAATTCCTCCTTCCCCATGGCCAGAAACCTTGTGGTTGGCATGTTGTCCAACGTTCAATGTGGGAAAACCTGCATTGTCCGAAAGGCCACGCCAGTGCTTGAGGGCCGCCTAGGGCACAGACATGCATTGTGACCTGCAGCGTGAGTCCCGTATTAAAGTAACGCCTCTCAGTGGCTGGACCAAGATCCTGCATATGGGGCTTGTCATATCCATAGGCCCCCAGGCTTAACCAGAGGGCGAGTATTCCAGTTGTCAGTACCCACTGCTATGCTCTTGAATCCCTCTACTGGGGGGACACATGAAGCAGAAAACAGGACACTTCCCTTCCCACAGAATGACCCCAAACTCTTGGGGGCTGGACAAACTACCAGAGAGGGAGACTTCTACGACCCATGAGGCAACTCCTACATTAAACGGCCATTGTGGACAAAACATCCAGAGACAAAAGCCTGAGCGACTGCCTCCCTCTCACCCTTCTTTCATATCCAGAGGAGCTCCCCTCATGGACTGTAGATCAGGTCTGCCGTAACCTCGGCCCCAAACCTGAGCTGAGTTAGGGTTTTTGGATGTCTGTCTGCACAGCCATGGCCCACACAGCCTCCAGGCTGGGGTCTCTGGAGCCACACCACAGAACTGTGCCTGCTCTCTCCTAAGAAACTGCCCATTCCATTGGCCACAACTCTACAAAATAGTAGAAACCTCAAGGTCCCCAAGGACATCCCACTACCACAAGCGCACTGGACAAATAGGGGCATTATGACACAAGCTGAGCAACTACTACCTCCATGCAGACACACAGACAGATATCCGCAGAGACAGAAGTTTGAACCAGACAGGCCCCTAGGCCCTATTATGAACTCTTGCTTTGGTGTCCAGGTATCACTCCTCAGAGGCCTGGGTTCGAAGACCAGCATACCGGGCTTTCCTGAGGCACCAGACAGAAGACCTCTCATCTCCACATGGGAAGCTTCCTTGTTGGAGTTGTGTCAAGCCCTTCGGGTTGGAGAATCCTGCAGAGTCCCTTAGCTACTGCCACATTCCAAGGTCTCCATGGCCACCAACCCACATTATGACTCATCCTCAGGAGAGTCCATTTAAACTCAGCATTCTGGGTAGCTCACCCAAGAGCCCGCAGATTGAGCGTGCCTTGTCTCGACCAGGCAATGGGAAGGTGAGTTGGCATTTCTCGGCATCCATGCTTAGGCCCCTGCTCTCGAGTCTTTCTGTATGGGGCATCCTGGAACCATCCAATAGTACTCGACTGTCCTGAAGAAGGAAACTTTGAAGTATGGAGCAGCTCACAACTCCCAGCGTAGGGAAACCTCCCTGGCCTCATGATGCCCCCACCCCCTTCAGGAAGGGGCCGTCATGGACACAAACTCCAGCTTGAGGCAACATCTGATAATCGCCCTGACCTCACCTGCAGGAGATCTCGATTCAGCTTCTGCAGAGTGGGCCTGCCATGCTCTTGGCCCCAAAACTCGTGCTAGCTTGTGTTTTCAGTCTTTCTTTCTCACAATCCTGGCCACACCCCTCCAGTTTGGCAATTCTGGAGACACAATGCAGCACTCTGCCTGCCCTCCAGAAGAAAAATGTTGCCCTATAGGGCTAACCAGAAACGCCAAATGAGTAACAACCTGCATGCCACTCGACCATACCCCAATTATACAGTCTAGCCTAGGCTCTAAAGCCCTGTCTCACACAGCCTGAGGGCAGACCTCCAGTCCAACACCCAAACAGCTTGCCGTACACAGAGCATATCACACCCACAATGGCTTTAGTCCATCATCTCTACCCAACCTCAGTTTTCACCTTCAGAACCTAAACCTTATCTCCACTCACTGCTCAGGAGTAAAAGTGATGCAAGAATCAGAACTTCTCCTTCGCCTTGGCAAGAAACCTAGTGGTTGGCATGTTGTCCAATGTTCATTGTAGGAGAAAGCAGCATGGACTATGAGGCCCCACCTATCCCTGAGGGCCACAATTTGCACAAACACACATTGAGACCCTCAGCGTGAGCCCTATCCTCATGTAAAGCCTCTTAGTGACTGGAACAACAGCCCACATATGGGGCTTGCCAAGCCCCAGTCCCCCAATATCAACAAGAGTTCGAGATGTCTAGTCACCCCTACTCAGGGCTCTACTCGGGAATCCCTCTTTGGTGGGACACCTGAGGTAAAAAAAAAAATATATATATATATATATATATATATATATATATATATATATATATATACAGAACGGACTCTTCCAATCCACAGAATGATCCCAACCACTTACGATCAGGCCATATCACCAGAGAAAGAATTGACCATGGCCCTTGAGGACATCGCGAAATTCCATGGCCACCGTTGACACAAAATTCAGAGAGAAAAGCCTGAGCAAGCGCCACATACTCGCCCTTTGTTCATAGCCTGGAAAATTCTCACGGTCTGTAGATCGAGCCTTCATACATACATCCCCAAACCTAAGCTGAGTTTGTGTTTTCAGACTTCTGTCCCCACAGGCATGGCCCACACACCATCCAAGCTGGGGCCCCTGGAGCCACACCTCAGGACTTTGGCTTCCCTCTCCAGGGGAATTCTGCCATTTCCATTGGCCACAACCCTATAGATTCGGAGAATCCTCCAAACTCCCCCAGGCCATCCGAATTGTGTTGGCTGCCCAGGACACACAGGGATGATCTTTCACAAGTTAGGAAACCACCTCCACTCAGACCCAGAGACAGATATCCCCATAGAATAAGATTGAACTGGACGGGCACTGAGGCCCTAATCAGATCCATTGATTTTGATTCCAGTCATCTCTCCTCAGAGGCCTGGTTTCCAATACCAGCATATGGGAGATTCCTTAGGCACTCATCAAAACAATTCTCTTCTCTACATAGGAAACATACTCTTTAGAGCTCCATCAAAACCTCCGGTTATGAACATCCCTCAAGACCCCGGATCAAGCACCCCATTCCAAGGTCTACATGGACACAAATGCACATTATGACCCATCCTCAACTCACCCATTTCAAAACACCCGCCTCGGTTGCTCCCCTAGATCCAGCAGATCAAACTTGCCTTGGCTCTATGAGACACCTGGAATGGGTGGCAGGCTGCCCAGGCATCCATCCTTAGAACCCTGCTCTGGATAACTTCCTTATGGGATGTCCTGGAGCCATCCAACATGTCTCGACTGTCCCACAGAAGGAATCATTGTGGTTTGGAGCATCTCACAATTCCCATAGTGGGAAAACCTCCATGTCCTCGTGACACCCTCCCCTTCATGAATGGGCCGTCATGGACAGAAACTCCGACCTAAGAAAACGTCTGATCCTAGCTCTGTCTTCAGGTATACGGATCTCGAATCATCTCTGCAGAGGGTGCCTGCCGTCCCCTCACCCCGAAATCTAAGTCTGGCTTGTGTTCTCAGTATTTTTTCCTCACACTCCTGGCCCACAAGCCTTCCAGTTTGGGAATTTTGGAGTCACTATGTGGCACTGTGTCTTCCCTCCAGAAGAAAAACGTTGCCATCTGGGGCTACCCAGTAACCTCAAATGAGTACCATCCTGCACGAAACTCGACTACACCCCAATGATGCAGTCTAGCCTGGGCACTAATTCCCTGTCTGCCACAGCCTGAGCCTGCACCTCCCAACCCACACTCAACAGCTGGCCGAACACTGAGCACATCAGACACACCATGGCCTTAGGGCTTCATCTCTTCCCAACCTCAGTTTTCAGGCTTCAGAACCTAGACCTTAAATCCAATCACAGTCCAGGAGTGAAAGTGTTGCAGAAATTAGAACTCCATCTTCCCCATTGCCAGAAAACTTGTGGTTCCCATACTGTGCAACGTTCAGTGTAGGAGAAACCAGCATGGTACATTAGGCCACGCCCTGACTTGAGGGGCTCCTTGGGCACAAAAACACATTGTGAAACTCAGTGTGAGACCTATCCTCAAGGAAGGCCTCTCAGTGTCTGGACCAAGAGCCCACATAAGGGGCTTGCCATGTTCTTAGGTCCCAATGTTAACCAGAGGTCTGGTTGTCCAGTTGCCCCCACCCACGACTCTGCTCTGGAATCCCTCTTTTGGTGGTCCACCTGAGGTTAAAAAAAAAAAAATAAAATAAAATTAAAAAAAAAACCAGAAAGGCCTCCTCCCTTCCCACAGAATGACCCCAATCTCTTGGGATCGGGTCAAATCCCCAGAAAGGGAGCCTCATCGATGGCCCATGAGGACACCCCGACATTCCATGGCAATCGGTGACACATTTCCAGAAAAAAAAAAAAAAAAGCATGAGCATGCACATCACATTCGCCCTTTGTTCATATCCCGAAGAGGTCTCCTCACGGTCTATAGATCGGGCCGGCCATACCTACATCCCCCAACCTAAGAGGAGTTTGTGTTTTCAGACTTTTGTCCAAATAGCCCTGGAACACACACGCTCCACACTTTGGTCCCTGGAGCCACACCTCAGGACTGTGCTTCCCTTTCAAGGGAATTCTTCCCATTCCATTGGCCACAACCTTGCATATTAGGAAAAACCTCCAAAGTCACCGAGGCCATCCCAATAGTGTAGGCCGCCCATGACAAACAGGGGTGATCTCAAACCAGCTGAGCAACTACCTCCACTCAGACAACAGATGTCCCCAGAGAAGAATATTGAACAGGACAGGCCCCTAGGCCCTAAACAGATCCATTGCTTTGGTTTCCAGGCATCTCTCCTCAGAGGCCTCATTTCCAATACCAGCATATGGTGGTTTCCTGAGGCACCAATAAGAACAAATCTCGTCTCCCCATGGAAACTTGCTCATTGGAGCTTTGTCATAACCTCTGGTTAGGAGAATCCTTCAGGGCCCTGGTGCCACTGCCCCATACCAAGGTCTCCATGGACTCAAACCAACATTAAGACCATCCTCAGGAAAGTCCATATCAACTCATCCCCCTCTGTTGCTACCCCAAGCGAGCAGATCAAACGTTTCTTGTTGCTAGGAGACCATTGGAATGTGAGGCTGGCTGCCCAGGCATCCATACTTAGAACCCTGTTCTGGAAAAATACCTTATAAGACGTCCTGGAGCCATCCAACAAATCTTAATTGTCCCACAGAAGGAATCCTTGCGGTTTGGAGCATCTCACAACTCCAAAAGTGGGAAAACCCCCATGGCCTCATAATGCCCCCCCTTCCTGAAGGGGCCCACATGGACAGAAACTCAAACCTGAGCCAAAGTCTGAACCTCGACCTGACTTCAGACGCATGAGATCTCAATTCAGCTCTGCAGAGTGTGCCTGCCATGTCCTTGCCCCGAAACCTAAGCCTAGCTTGTGTTCTCAGACTTCCGTCCTCACTCTCCTGGCCCACAAGCCCTCCAGTTTGGGAATTCCGAAGCCACAATGCAGCACTCTGCCTGCCCTCCAGAAGAAAAACTTTGCCCTATGCTGCTAATAAGAAACCCCAAATGATTTTCTAATGCATGCCACTCGATTGTAAAGCAATTATACAGCCCACCCTGTATACTAATGCCCTGTCTGGCACAGCCTGAGACAAGACATCCCAAACGACACCCAAACAGCTGGCCCCAACCTGGACACATAGGACCCGCTATGGCTGTAGGTAGTCATCTCTTCCCAACCTCGGTTTTCAGGCTTCAGAACCTAGACCTTATCTCCAATCACTGCCCAGGGGTGAACGTGATGCAGAAATTAGAATTCCTCCTTCCCCATGGCCAGAAACCTTGTGGTTGGCATGTTGTCCAACGTTCAATGTGGGAAAACCTGCATTGTCTGAAAGGCCACGCCAGTGCTTGAGGGCCGCCTAGGGCACAGACATGCATTGTGACCTGCAGCGTGAGTCCCGTATTAAAGTAACGCCTCTCAGTGGCTGGACCAAGATCCTGCATATGGGGCTTGTCATATCCATAGGCCCCCAGGCTTAACCAGAGGGCGAGTATTCCAGTTGTCAGTACCCACTGCTATGCTCTTGAATCCCTCTACTGGGGGGACACATGAAGCAGAAAACAGGACACTTCCCTTACCACAGAATGACCCCAAACTCTTGGGGGCTGGACAAACTACCAGAGAGGGAGACTTCTACGACCCATGAGGCAACTCCTACATTAAACGGCCATTGTGGACAAAACATCCAGAGACAAAAGCCTGAGCGACTGCCTCCCTCTCACCCTTCTTTCATATCCAGAGGAGCTCCCCTCATGGACTGTAGATCAGGTCTGCCGTAACCTCGGCCCCAAACCTGAGCTGAGTTAGGGTTTTTGGATGTCTGTCTGCACAGCCATGGCCCACACAGCCTCCAGGCTGGGGTCTCTGGAGCCACACCACAGAACTGTGCCTGCTCTCTCCTAAGAAACTGCCCATTCCATTGGCCACAACTCTACAAAATAGTAGAAACCTCAAGATCTCCAAGGACATCCCACTACCACAAGCGCACTGGACAAATAGGGGCATTATGACACAAGCTGAGCAACTACTACCTCCATGCAGACACACAGACAGATATCCGCAGAGACAGAAGTTTGAACCAGACAGGCCCCTAGGCCCTATTATGAACTCTTGCTTTGGTGTCCAGGTATCACTCCTCAGAGGCCTGGGTTCGAAGACCAGCATACCGGGCTTTCCTGAGGCACCAGACAGAAGACCTCTCATCTCCACATGGGAAGCTTCCTTGTTGGAGTTGTGTCAAGCCCTTCGGGGTGGAGAATCCTGCAGAGTCCCTTAGCTACTGCCACATTCCAAGGTCTCCATGGCCACCAACCCACATTATGACTCATCCTCAGGAGAGTCCATTTAAACTCAGCCTTCTGGGTAGCTCACCCAAGAGCCCGCAGATTGAGCGTGCCTTGTCTCGACCAGGCAATGGGAAGGTGAGTTGGCGTTTCTCGGCATCCATGCTTAGGCCCCTGCTCTCGAGTCTTTACGTATGGGGCATCAAGGGACCATCCAATAGTACTCGACTGTCCTGAAGAAGGAAACTTTGAAGTTTGGAGCAGCTCACAACTCCAGCGTAGGGAAACCTCCCTGGCCTCATGACGCCCCCACCCCCTACATGTAAGGGCCGTCATGGACACAAACTGCAGCTTGAGGCAACATCTGATACTCGCCCTGACCTCACCTGAAGGAGATCTCGATTCAGCCTCTGCAGAGTGGGCCTGCCATGCTCTTGGCCCCAAAACTCGTGCTAGCTTGTGTTTTCAGACTTCCTTCCTCACAATCCTGGCCACACCCCTCCAGTTTGGCAATTCTGGAGACACAATGCAGCACTCTGCCTGCCCTCCAGAAGAAAAATGTTGCCCTATAGCCTAAAGGTCTGTCCGGCTCAACCTTCTATCTCTGTTGACATCTGTGTGCATGCATTCATGGATGTAGCTGCTCAGCTTGTGTCCGAATGCCCCTGTGAGTCCAGTGAGGCTCCCAGTAGTGGAATGTCCTCGGAGGCCTTGAGGTTTCTCATATTCTGGAGGTGTGTGGCCAAAGGAATGGACACAGTTTCCCAGGAGAGAGCAGGCACGGTCCTGTGGTATGGCTCCAGAGGACCCAGCCTAGAGGCTGTGTTTGCCAGGGCTGTGGGGACAGATGTCTGAAAAAGCAAACTTGGCTCAGCTAGGGGCCAATGTAATGACAGGCCTGATCTCTAGTCCGTGAGGTGAGATCCTCTGGAAATCAAAGTAGGGCAAGTGGGAGGCAGTCACTCAGGATTTTGTCTCTGGGTGTTGCGTTTACAGTGTCCGGTCAGGTTAGGGGTTGTCTCAGAGGCCGAGGAAGAGCCTTCCTCTCGGGGGATTGTCCAAGCTCCCAATTGTTTGTGTTCATTCTGTGGGAATGAAGAGTACTGTTTTCTGCCACAGGGAACCCCCCAGGAGAGGGACTCTAGAGCACAGCAGTGGGTTCCCTCAACTGGAATACACACCATCTAGTTAGTCCTGGGTGCCTATGGGCGTGGCAAGCCACATATGCAGGCTCTGGGTCCAGTCACTGAGAGGCGTTACTTGAATAAGGTACTCACGCTGATGGTCACAATGTGTGTTTGTGCCCAAGGCGGCCCTCACGCTTGGGCGTGGCCTCATGGGCCATGCCGTTTTCTCCTAGACTGAAGGTTTGACTCACTGCCAGCAGCAAGGTTTCTTGCCATGGGGAAGGAGGGGTTCTGACTTGTGCATCAGGTTCCCCCCTGTGCAGGGATTGGAGATAAGGTCTAGGTTCCGATGACTGAAAACCCAGGTTGGGAATGGATGGTGGCCTAAGGCAGTGGCGGGTCCAATGTGCTGGGTTTGCAGCCAGCTGTGTCGGTGTCTGTTAGAAGGTCTGGGCTCAGGCTATTTGCGACAGAGCATCACTGTTTAAGGTAGCCTATGCAATTGGGGTGTTGCAGAGGGCCAAGCAGTTTGATCCTCATTTGGGGTTTCTAGGCAGCGCCATAGACAATGTTTTTCTCCTGGGAGGCAGGCACAGTGCTTCATTGTGGCCCCAGAATTCCCAGTAGGGAGGGTTTGAGGGCCAGGAGTGTGAGGACGGAAGTCTGAAAACACAAGCTAGTGTGAGGATTGGAGCCAAGGGCAGAGCAGGCCCACTCTGCAGAGGCTGAATCAAAATCTTTTGCATCTGAAGTCAGGCTGAGGATCAGACGTTGGCTGAGGCTGGAGTATGTGTCCATGATGGCACCTTCATGAAGTGGGGGCCTCATGAGGCCAAGGAAGTTTTCCCACGCTGAGTTTGGAGGTTGCCCCAAACGACAAGGTTTCCTTCTGCGGGACATTCGAGTCCTGTTGCATGGCTCCAGGACATACCATATGGAAGGACTGGAGAGCAGGATTCGAAGGATGGATCCCTGTACAGCATGCCTCGCATTCCCATTGGCTATTAGCGACAAGATATGTTTGATCTGCTGCCTCTGGAACACGCGACCCTGGGGGGCTGAGATGAAATGGCCTCTCCTGAGGATGCGTCATAATGTGCGTTTGGGTCCATGGAGACCTTGGAATGTGCTGGTTGTTCAGTGGCCCTACGGAACTCTCCTACCTGAAGTGTTTGATACATCCCAGTAAGAAAGCTGCCCATGTGGAGATGAGAGATGTTTGGTTTGGTGCCTCAGAAAAGCCCCATGTGCTGGTCTACGAAAACAGTCCTCTGAGAACGGAAACATGGAAACCAAAGCTAAGGTTCAGATTAGGGCCTGGGGGCCTGTCCATTTCAACCTTCTGTCTCTGGGGACACTATCTGAGAGTCCAAGTGGAGATAGTTGCTCCGCTGGTGTCAGAGAGCCCATCTTAGTCCAGGGTGGCCTATACTATTGATGGCCTCAGGGACCTTGGAGCTTTTCCCTAACCTGTAGGGTTGTGGTCAATGGATTGGGCACACTTTCCTTGGAGAGGGCAGGCACAATCTTTCGCTGTTTGGTCCAGAGGCCCTAGCCTGGATGTTGTGTGGGTCCAGGCTGTGGGCACAGAAGTCTGAATACACAATCTTAGCTTATGAGTGGCGCCTAGGGTATGGCAGGCCGGATGTACAGCCAAGGAGGGAGCTCCTGGGCCTCTGAAACAAGGGCGAGTGGGAGGCGTTCCTTCAGGCTTTTGTCTCTGGATGTTGTGTCCGGGATAGCCGTGGATTGGAGCGGTGGCCTCAGGTACTATGGACGAGTATCCCTCTCTGGGGATTTGTCCCAGCTCCCAAGAGATTGGGGTGATTTTGTGGGAAGGGTGGAGTCGTGTTGTCTGGCTCATGGGTCTCTCCAAGAAAGGGATTCCAGAGCAGAGCTCCAGGTACGGGCTGGGCGACTGGAAAATTCAAACCGTGGTGAGGATTGGGTGCATAGGGGCTTGGCAAGCCCCATATGTGGGCTTTTGGTCCAGGCCCTGTCAGGCCTTTCTTTGACATGGGGCTCATGCTGAGGGTCACAGTGTGAATTTGTGCTCAAGCAGCACTCAAGTTTGGGCGTGGCATCAGGGGCCATGAAGGTTTCTCCCACCCTGAAGGTGTGACTCCATGCCAAGAGCAAGCTTGACAGCCATGGGGAAGGAGGAGTTCTGTTTTGTGCTTGCTATACCCAGCTGTGTGGAGAATTGATATAATGTCTAGGTTCTGATATCTGAAAACCAAGGTTAGGATGAGGTGACGGCATAAGACCATGGAGTGTCCGAAGTGCTGGGTGTGCGGCCAGCTGTCTCCTTGTCTGTCTGGACGTCTGGCTTCAAGCTGTGTCAGGCAGAGCATGAGTGCCCAGAGCAGCCTATCCAGTTCGGGTTCCGTCGAGGCCCGAGCAGGTTGATCCTCATCTGGGTTTTCTGGAGAGCCCCACAGGGAAACGTTTTTCTTCCGTTGGTCAGACACTAGGCTGGCTTTTTGTTCTGGAGTTCCTAGTCCGGAGGGCTTGTTTGCCAGGATTGTGAGGAAGGAAGTCTGAAAACACAAGCTAGCGTGAGGTTTGGGACCGAGGGCACGGCAGGCCCACTCTGCAGAGGCTGAATCGAGATCTCCTGCACTGAGGTCATGTCAACTATGAGACGTGCCTCAGGCTAGAGGTCTTGTCCAGCATGGCCTCTTCCTGAAGGGTGTGGGGGCTTCATGAGGCCAGAAAGTTTTGCCTACGATGGGATTTGTGAACTGCTCCAAAACTGGAGGTTACCTTCTGCACGACAGTCGAGTCCTATTGGATGGTTCCAAGAGGCCCCATATGCAAAGACTCGAGAGCAGGTGTCTAAGCATGGATGCCTGGGAACGCCACCTCATATTCCCACTCTTTAGTCAGGACACGGCAGGCTCAATCTGCGGGCTCCTGGGTGAGCTTCCCAGAGGGGAGATTTGAAATGGTCTCTCCTGAAGATGAGTCCTACTGTGGCTTGGTGGCCTGGGAGACCTTGGAATGTGGAGGTGGCTCAGGGACTCTGCAGGATTCTCCAACATGAGGTGTTTGACACGGCTCCAACAAGGAAACTTCCCATGTGGAGACGAGAGGAGTTCTGTTCCGTGCCTCAGGAAAGCCCCATACCCTGTTCTTCGAACCAAAGCCTCTGAGGAGTGACACCTGGAAACCAAAGCAAGAGTTGAGACTACGGCCTAAAGGCCTGTCCGGCTCAACCTTCTATCGCTGTTGACATCTGTGTGCATGCATTCATGGATGTAGCTGCTCAGCTTGTGTCCGAATGCCCCTGTGAGTCCAGTGAGGCTCCCAGTAGTGGGATGTCCTCGGAGGCCTTGAGGTTTCTCATATTCTGGAGGTGTGTGGCCAAAGGAATGGACACAGTTTCCCAGGAGAGAGCAGGCACGGTCCTGTGGTATGGCTCCAGAGGACCCAGCCTAGAGGCTGTGTTTGCCAGGGCTGTGGGGACAGATGTCTGAAAAAGCAAACTTGGCTCAGCTAGGGGCCAGTGTAATGGCAGGCCTGATCTCTAGTCCGTGAGGGGAGATCCTCTGGAAATCAAAGTAGGGCAAGTGGGAGGCAGTCACTCAGGATTTTGTCTCTGGGTGTTGCGTTTACAGTGTCCGGTCAGGGTAGGGGTTGTTTCAGAGGCCGAGGAAGAGCCTTCCTCTCGGGGGATTGTCCAAGCTCCCAAGTGTTTGTGTTCATTCTGTGGGAATGAAGAGTACTGTTTTCTGCCACAGGGAACCCCCCAGGAGAGGGACTCTAGAGCACAGCAGTGGGTTCCCTCAACTGGAATACACACCATCTAGTTAGTCCTGGGTGCCTATGGGCATGGCAAGCCACATATGCGGGCTCTTGGTCCAGTCTCTGAGAGGCGTTACATGAATAAGGTACTCACACTGAGGGTCACAATGTGTGTTTGTGCCCAAGGCGGCCCTCACGCTTGGGCGTGGCCTCATGGGCCATGCCGTTTTCTCCTACACTGAAGGTTTGACTCACTGCCAGCAGCAAGGTTTCTTGCCATGGGGAAGGAGGGGTTCTGACTTGTGCATCAGGTTCCCCCCTGTGCAGGGATTGGAGATAAGGTCTAGGTTCCGATGACTGAAAACCCAGGTTGGGAATGGATGGTGGCCTAAGGCAGTGGCGGGTCCAATGTGCTGGGTGTGCAGCCAGCTGTGTCGGTGTCTGTTGGAAGGTCTGGGCTCAGGCTATTTGCGACAGAGCATCACTGTTTAATGTAGCCTATGCAATTGGGGTGTTGCCGAGGGCCAAGCAGTTTGATCCTCATTTGGGGTTTCTGGGCAGCGCCATAGACAATGTTTTTCTCCTGGGAGGCAGGCACAGTGCTTCATTGTGGCCCCAGAATTCCCAGTAGGGAGGGTTTGTGGGCCAGGAGTGTGAGGACGGAAGTCTGAAAACACAAGCTAGTGTGAGGATTGGAGCCAAGGGCAGAGCAGGCCCACTCTGCAGAGGCTGAATCAAAATCTCCTGCATCTGAAGTCAGGCTGAGGATCAGACGTTGGCTGAGGCTGGAGTATGTGTCCATGATGGCACCTTCATGAAGTGGGGGCCTCATGAGGCCAAGGAAGTTTTCCCACGCTGAGTTTGGAGGTTGCCCCAAACCACAAGGTTTCCTTCTGCGGGACATTCGAGTCCTGTTGCATGGCTCCAGGACATACCATATGGAAGGACTGGAGAGCAGGGTTCGAAGGATGGATCCCTGTACAGCATGCCTCGCATTCCCATTGGCTATTAGCGACAAGATATGTTTGATCTGCTGCCTCTGGAACACGCGACCCAGGGGGCTGAGTTGAAATGGCCTCTCCTGAGGATGCGTCATAATGTGCGTTTGGGTCCATGGAGACCTTGGAATGTGCTGGATGTTCAGTGGCCCTGCGGAACTCTCCTACCTGAAGTGTTTGATACATCCCAGTAAGAAAGCTGCCCAAGTGGAGATGAGAGAGGTTTGGTTTGGTGCCTCAGAAAAGCCCCATGTGCTGGTCTACGAAAACAGTCCTCTGAGAACGGAAACATGGAAACCAAAGCTAAGGTTCAGATAGGGCCTGGGGGCATGTCCATTTCAACCTTCTGTCTATGGGGACACTGTCTGAGAGTCTAAGTGGAGATAGTTGCTCCGCTGGTGTCAGAGAGCCCCTCTTAGTCCAGGGTGGCCTATACTATTGATGGCCTCAGGGACCTTGGAGCTTTTCCCTAACCTGTAGGGTTGTGGTCAATGGATTGGGCACACTTTCCTTGGAGAGGGCAGGCACAATCTTTCGCTGTTTGGTCCAGAGGCCCTAGCCTGGATGTTGTGTGGGTCCAGGCTGTGGGCACAGAAGTCTGAATACACAAACTCAGCTTATGAGTGGCGCCTAGGGTATGGCAGGCCGGATGTACAGCCCGAGAGGGAGCTCCTGGGCCTCTGAAACAAGGGCGAGTGGGAGGCGTTCCTTCAGGCTTTTGTCTCTGGATGTTGTGTCCGGGATAGCCGTGGATTGGAGCGGTGGCCTCAGGTACTGTGGACGAGTATCCCTCTCTGGGGATTTGTCCCAGCTCCCAAGAGTTTGGGGTGATTTTGTGGGAAGGGTGGAGTCGTGTTGTCTGGCTCATGCGTCTCTCCAAGAAAGGGATTCCAGAGCAGAGCTCCAGGTACGGGCGGGGCGACTGGAAAATTCAAACCGTGGTGAGAATTGGGTGCATAGGGGCTTGGCAAGCCCCATATGTGGGCTCTTGGTCCAGGCCCTGACAGGCCTTTCTTTGACATGGGGCTCATGCTGAGGGTCACAGTGTGAATTTGTGCCCAAGCAGCACTCAAGTTTGGGCATGGCATCAGGGGCCATGAAGGTTTCTCCCACCCTGAAGGTGTGACTCCATGCCAAGAGCAAGCTTGACAGCCATGGGGAAGGAGGAGTTCTGTTTTGTGCTTGCTATACCCAGCTGTGTGGAGAATTGATATAATATCTAGGTTCAGATATCTGAAAACCAAGGTTAGGATGAGGTGACGGCATAAGACCATGGCGTGTCCGAAGTGCTGGGTGTGCGGCCAGCTGTCTCCTTGTCTGTCTGGACGTCTGGCTTCAGGCTGTGTCAGGCAGAGCATGAGTGCCCAGAGCAGCCTATCCAGTTCGGGTACCGTCGAGGCCCGAGCAGGTTGATCCTCATCTGGGTTTTCTGGAGAGCCCCACAGGGAAACGTTTTTCTTCCGTTGGGCAGACACTGGGCTGGGTTTTGGTTCTGGAGTTCCTAGTCCGGAGGGCTTGTTTGCCAGGAGTGTGAGGAAGGAAGTCTGAAAACACAAGCTAGCGTGAGGTTTGGGACCGAGGGCACGGCAGGCCCACTCTGTAGAGGCTGAATCGAGATCTCCTGCACTGAGGTCATGTCAACTATGAGACGTGCCTCAGGCTAGACTTCTTGTCCAGCATGGCCTCTTCCTGAAGGGTGTGGGGGCTTCATGAGGCCAGAAAGTTTTGCCTACGATGGGATTTGTGAACTGCTCCAAAACTGAAGGTTACCTTCTGCACGACAGTCGAGTCCTATTGGATGGTTCCAAGAGGCCCCATATGGAAAGACTCGAGAGCAGGTGTCTAAGCATGGATGCCTGGGAACGCCACCTCATATTCCCACTCTTTAGTCAGGACAAGGCAAACTCAATCTGCGGGCTCCTGGGTGAGCTGCCCAGAGGGGAGAGTTGAAATGGACTCTCCTGAAGATGAGTCCTACTGTGGCTTGGTGGCCTGGGAGACCTTGGAATGTGGAGGTGGCTCAGGGACTCTGCAGGATTCTCCAACATGAGGTGTTTGACACGGCTCCAACAAGGAAACTTCTCATGTGGAGACGAGAGGAGTTCTGTTCCGTGCCTCAGGAAAGCCCCATACCCTCTTCTTCGAACCAAAGCCTCTGAGGAGTGACACCTGGAAACCAAAGCAAGAGTTGAGACTACGGCCTAAAGGCCTGTCCGGCTCAACCTTCTATCTCTGTTGACATCTGTGTGCATGCATTCACGGATGTAGCTGCTCAGCTTGTGTCCGAATGCCCCTGTGAGTCCAGTGAGGCTCCCAGTAGTGGTATGTCCTCGGAGGCCTTGAGGTTTCTCATATTCTGGAGGTGTGTGGCCAAAGGAATGGACACAGTTTCCCAGGAGAGAGCAGGCACGGTCCTGTGGTATGGCTCCAGAGGACCCAGCCTAGAGGCTGTGTTTGCCAGGGCTGTGGGGACAGATGTCTGAAAAAGCAAACTTGGCTCAGCTAGGGGCCAGTGTAATGGCAGGCCTGATCTCTAGTCCGTGAGGGGAGATCCTCTGGAAATCAAAGTAGGGCAAGTGGGAGGCAGTCACTCAGGATTTTGTCTCTGAGTGTTGCGTTTACAGTGTCCGGTCAGGGTAGGGGTTGTTTCAGAGGCCGAGGAAAAGCCTTCCTCTCGGGGGATTGTCCAAGCTCCCAAGTGTTTGTGTTCATTCTGTGGGAATGAAGAGTACTGTTTTCTGCCACAGGGGACCCCCCAGGAGAGGGACTCTAGAACACAGCAGTGGGTTCCCTCAACTGGAATACACACCATCTAGTTAGTCCTGGGTGCCTATGGGCATGGCAAGCCACATATGCGGGCTCTTGGTCCAGTCTCTGAGAGGCGTTACTTGAATAAGGTACTCACACTGAGGGTCACAATGTGTGTTTGTGCCCAAGGCGGCCCTCACGCTTGGGCGTGGCCTCATGGGCCATGCCGTTTTCTCCTACACTGAAGGTTTGACTCACTGCCAGCAGCAAGGTTTCTTGCCATGGGGAAGGAGGGGTTCTGACTTGTGCATCAGGTTCCCCCCTGTGCAGGGATTGGAGATAAGGTCTAGGATCCGATGACTGAAAACCCAGGTTAGGAATGGATGGTGGCCTAAGGCAGTGGCGGGTCCAATGTGCTGGGTGTGCAGCCAGCTGTGTCGGTGTCTTTTGGAAGGTCTGGGCTCAGGCTATTTGCGACAGAGCATCACTGTTTAAGGTAGCCTATGCAATTGGGGTGTTGCCGAGGGCCAAGCAGTTTGATCCTCATTTGGGGTTTCTGGGCAGCGCCATAGACAATGTTTTTCTCCTGGGAGGCAGGCACAGTGCTTCATTGTGGCCCCAGAATTCCCAGTAGGGAGGGTTTGTGGGCCAGGAGTGTGAGGACGGAAGTGTGAAAACACAAGCTAGTGTGAGGATTGGAGCCAAGGGCAGAGCAGGCCCACTCTGCAGAGGCTGAATCAAATCTCCTGCATCTGAAGTCAGGCTGAGAATCAGACGTTGGCTGAGGCTGGAGTATGTGTCCATGATGGCACCTTCATGAAGTGGGGGCCTCATGAGGCCAAGGAAGTTTTCCCACGCTCAGTTTGGAGGTTGCCCCAAACCACAAGGTTTCCTTTGCGGGACATTCGAGTCCTGTTGCATGGCTCCAGGACATACCATATGGAAGGACTGGAGAGCAGGGTTCGAAGGATGGATCCCTGTACAGCATGCCTCGCATTCCCATTGGCTATTAGCGACAAGATATGTTTGATCTGCTGCCTCTGGAACACGCGACCCAGGGGGCTGAGTTGAAATGGCCTCTCCTGAGGATGCGTCATAATGTGCGTTTGGGTCCATGGAGACCTTGGAATGTGCTGGTTGTTCAGTGGCCCTGCGGAACTCTCCTACCTGAAGTGTTTGATACATCCCAGTAAGAAAGCTGCTCAAGTGGAGATGAGAGAGGTTTGGTTTGGTGCCTCAGAAAAGCCCCATGTGCTGGTCTACGAAAACAGTCCTCTGAGAACGGAAACATGGAAACCAAAGCTAAGGTTCAGATAGGGCCTGGGGGCATGTCCATTTCAACCTTCTGTCTATGGGGACACTGTCTGAGAGTCTAAGTGGAGATAGTTGCTCCGCTGGTGTCAGAGAGCCCCTCTTGGTCCAGGGTGGCCTATACTATTGATGGCCTCAGGGACCTTGGAGCTTTTCCCTAACCTGTAGGGTTGTGGTCAATGGATTGGGCACACTTTCCTTGGAGAGGGCAGGCACAATCTTTCGCTGTTTGGTCCAGAGGCCCTAGCCTGGATGTTGTGTGGGTCCAGGCTGTGGGCACAGAAGTCTGAATACACAAACTCAGCTTATGAGTGGCGCCTAGGGTATGGCAGGCCGGATGTACAGTTCGAGAGGGAGCTCCTGGGCCTCTGAAACAAGGGCGAGTGGGAGGCGTTCCTTCAGGCTTTTGTCTCTGGATGTTGTGTCCGGGATAGCCGTGGATTGGAGCGGTGGCCTCAGGTACTGTGGACGAGTATCCCTCTCTGGGGATTTGTCCCAGCTCCCAAGAGTTTGGGGTCATTTTGTGGGAAGGGTGGAGTCGTGTTGTCTGGCTCATGGGTCTCTCCAAGAATGGGATTCCAGAGCAGAGCTCCAGGTACGGGCGGGGCGACTGGAAAATTCAAACCGTGGTGAGGATTGGGTGCATAGGGGCTTGGCAAGCCCCATATGTGGGCTCTTGGTCCAGGCCCTGACAGGCCTTTCTTTGACATGGGGCTCATGCTGAGGGTCACATTGTGGATTTGTGCCCAAGCAGCACTCAAGTTTGGGCATGGCATCAGGGGCCATGAAGGTTTCTCCCACCCTGAAGGTGTGACTCCAGGCCAAGAGCAAGCTTGACAGCCATGGGGAAGGAGGAGTTCTGTTTTGTGCTTGCTATACCCAGCTGTGTGGAGAATTGATATAATATCTAGGTTCAGATATCTGAAAACCAAGGTTAGGATGAGGTGACGGCATAAGACCATGGCGTGTCCAAAGTGCTGGGTGTGCGGCCAGCTGTCTCCTTGTCTGTCTGGACGTCTGGCTTCAGGCTGTGTCAGGCAGAGCATGAGTACCCAGAGCAGCCTATCCAGTTCGGGTACCGTCGAGGCCCGAGCAGGTTGATCCTCATCTGGGTTTTCTGGAGAGCCCCACAGGGAAACGTTTTTCTTCCGTTGGGCAGACACTGGGCTGGGTTTTGGTTCTGGAGTTCCTAGTCCGGAGGGCTTGTTTGCCAGGAGTGTGAGGAAGGAAGTCTGAAAACACAAGCTAGCGTGAGGTTTGGGACCGAGGGCACGGCAGGCCCACTCTGCAGAGGCTGAATCGAGATCTCCTGCACTGAGGTCATGTCAACTATGAGACGTGCCTCAGGCTAGAGTTCTTGTCCAGCATGGCCTCTTCCTGAAGGTGTGGGGGCTTCATGAGGCCAGAAAGTTTTGCCTACGATGGGATTGGTGAACTGCTCCAAAACTGAAGGTTACCTTCTGCACGACAGTCGAGTCCTTGGATGGTTCCAAGAGGCCCCATATGGAAAGACTCGAGAGCAGGTGTCTAAGCATGGATGCCTGGGAACGCCACCTCATATTCCCACTCTTTAGTCAGGACAAGGCAGCTCAATCTGCGGGCTCCTGGGTGAGCTACCCAGAGGGGAGAGTTGAAATGGACTCTCCTGAAGATGAGTCCTACTGTGGCTTGGTGGCCTGGGAGACCTTGGAATGTGGAGGTGGCTCAGGGACTCTGCAGGATTCTCCAACATGAGGTGTTTGACACGGCTCCAACAAGGAAACTTCCCATGTGGAGACGAGAGGAGTTCTGTTCCGTGCCTCAGGAAAGCCCCATACCCTCTTCTTCGAACCAAAGCCTCTGAGGAGTGACACCTGGAAACCAAAGCAAGAGTTGAGACTACGGCCTAAAGGCCTGTCCGGCTCAACCTTCTATCTCTGTTGACATCTGTGTGCATGCATTCACGGATGTAGCTGCTCAGCTTGTGTCCGAATGCCCCTGTGAGTCCAGTGAGGCTCCCAGTAGTGGGATGTCCTCGGAGGCCTTGAGGTTTCTCATATTCTGGAGGTGTGTGGCCAAAGGAATGGACACAGTTTCCCAGGAGAGAGCAGGCACGGTCCTGTGGTATGGCTCCAGAGGACCCAGCCTAGAGGCTGTGTTTGCCAGGGCTGTGGGGACAGATGTCTGAAAAAGCAAACTTGGCTCAGCTAGGGGCCAGTGTAATGGCAGGCCTGATCTCTAGTCCGTGAGGGGAGATCCTCTGGAAATCAAAGTAGGGCAAGTGGGAGGCAGTCACTCAGGATTTTGTCTCTGGGTGTTGCGTTTACAGTGTCCGGTCAGGGTAGGGGTTGTTTCAGAGGCCGAGGAAGAGCCTTCCTCTCGGGGGATTATCCAAGCTCCCAAGTGTTTGTGTTCATTCTGTGGGAATGAAGAGTACTGTTTTCTGCCACAGGGGACCCCCCAGGAGAGGGACTCTAGAGCACAGCAGTGGGTTCCCTCAACTGGAATACACACCATCTAGTTAGTCCTGGGTGCCTATGGGCATGGCAAGCCACATATGCGGGCTCTTGGTCCAGTCTCTGAGAGGCGTTACTTGAATAAGGTACTCACACTGAGGGTCACAATGTGTGTTTGTGCCCAAGGCGGCCCTCACGCTTGGGCGTGGCATCATGGGCCATGCCGTTTTCTCCTAGACTGAAGGTTTGACTCACTGCCAGCAGCAAGGTTTCTTGCCATGGGGAAGGAGGGGTTCTGACTTGTGCATCAGGTTCCCCCCTGTGCAGGGATTGGAGATAAGGTCTAGGTTCCGATGACTGAAAACCCAGGTTGGGAATGGATGGTGGCCTAAGGCAGTGGCGGGTCCAATGTGCTGGGTGTGCAGCCAGCTGTGTCAGTGTCTGTTGGAAGGTCTGGGCTCAGGCTATTTGCGACAGAGCATCACTGGTTAAGGTAGCCTATGCAATTGGGGTGTTGCCGAGGGCCAAGCAGTTTGATCCTCATTTGGGGTTTCTGGGCAGCGCCATAGACAATGTTTTTCTCCTGGGAGGCAGGCACAGTGCTTCATTGTGGCCCCAGAATTCCCAGTAGGGAGGGTTTGTGGGCCAGGAGTGTGAGGACGGAAGTCTGAAAACACAAGCTAGTGTGAGGATTGGAGCCAAGGGCAGAGCAGGCCCACTCTGCAGAGGCTGAATCAAAATCTCCTGCATCTGAAGTCAGGCTGAGGATCAGACGTTGGCTGAGGCTGGAGTATGTGTCCATGATGGCACCTTCATGAAGTGGGGGCCTCATGAGGCCAAGGAAGTTTTCCCACGCTCAGTTTGGAGGTTGCCCCAAACCACAAGGTTTCCTTCTGTGGGACATTCGAGTCCTGTTGCATGGCTCCAGGACATACCATATGGAAGGACTGGAGAGCAGGGTTCGAAGGATGGATCCCTGTACAGCATGCCTCGCATTCCCATTGGCTATTAGCGACAAGATATGTTTGATCTGCTGCCTCTGGAACACGCGACCCAGGGGGCTGAGTTGAAATGGCCTCTCCTGAGGATGCGTCATAATGTGCGTTTGGGTCCATGGAGACCTTGGAATGTGCTGGATGTTCAGTGGCCCTGCGGAACTCTCCTACCTGAAGTGTTTGATACATCCCAGTAAGAAAGCTGCCCAAGTGGAGATGAGAGAGGTTTGGTTTGGTGCCTCAGAAAAGCCCCATGTGCTGGTCTACGAAAACAGTCCTCTGAGAACGGAAACATGGAAACCAAAGCTAAGGTTCAGATAGGGCCTGGGGGCCTGTCCATTTCAACCTTCTGTCTATGGGGACACTGTCTGAGAGTCTAAGTGGAGATAGTTGCTCCGCTGGTGTCAGAGAGCCCCTCTTAGTCCAGGGTGGCCTATACTATTGATGGCCTCAGGGACCTTGGAGCTTTTCCCTAACCTGTAGGGTTGTGGTCAATGGATTGGGCACACTTTCCTTGGAGAGGGCAGGCACAATCTTTCGCTGTTTGGTCCAGAGGCCCTAGCCTGGATGTTGTGTGGGTCCAGGCTGTGGGCACAGAAGTCTGAATACACAAACTCAGCTTATGAGTGGCGCCTAGGGTATGGCAGGCCGGATGTACAGCCCGAGAGGGAGCTCCTGGGCCTCTGAAACAAGGGTGAGTGGGAGGCGTTCCTTCAGGCTTTTGTCTCTGGATGTTTTGTCCGGGATAGCCGTGGATTGGAGCGGTGGCCTCAGGTACTGTGGACGAGTATCCCTCGCTGGGGATTTGTCCCAGCTCCCAAGAGTTTGGGGTCATTTTGTAGGAAGGGTGGAGTCGTGTTGTCTGGCTCATGGGTCTCTCCAAGAAAGGGATTCCAGAGCAGAGCTCCAGGTACGGGAGGGGCGACTGGAAAATTCAAACCGTGGTGAGGATTGGGTGCATAGGGGCTTGGCAAGCCCCATATGTGGGCTCTTGGTCCAGGCCCTGACAGGCCTTTCTTTGACATGGGGCTCATGCTGAGGGTCACAGTGTGAATTTGTGCCCAAGCAGCACTCAAGTTTGGGCATGGCATCAGGGGCCATGAAGGTTTCTCCCACCCTGAAGGTGTGACTCCATGCCAAGAGCAAGCTTGACAGCCATGGGGAAAAAGGAGTTCTGTTTTGTGCTTGCTATACCCAGCTGTGTGGAGAATTGATATAATGTCTAGGTTCAGATATCTGAAAACCAAGGTTAGGATGAGGTGACGGCATAAGACCATGGCGTGTCCGAAGTGCTGGGTGTGCGGCCCGCTGTCTCCTTGTCTGTCTGGACGTCTGGCTTCAGGCTGTGTCAGGCAGAGCATGAGTACCCAGAGCAGCCTATCCAGTTCGGGTACCGTCGAGGCCCGAGCAGGTTGATCCTCATCTGGGTTTTCTGGAGAGCCCCACAGGGAAACGTTTTTCTTCCGTTGGGCAGACACTGGGCTGGGTTTTGGTTCTGGAGTTCCTTGTCCGGAGGGCTTGTTTGCCAGGAGTGTGAGGAAGGAAGTCTGAAAACACAAGCTAGCGTGAGGTTTGGGACCGAGGGCACGGCAGGCCCACTCTGCAGAGGCTGAATCGAGATCTCCTGCACTGAGGTCAAGTCAACTATGAGACGTGCCTCAGGCTAGAGTTCTTGTCCAGCATGGCCTCTTCCTGAAGGGTGTGGGGGCTTCATGAGGCCAGAAAGTTTTGCCTACGATGGGATTGGTGAACTGCTCCAAAACTGAAGGTTACCTTCTGCACGACAGTCGAGTCCTATTGGATGGTTCCAAGAGGCCCCATATGGAAAGACTCGAGAGCAGGTGTCTAAGCATGGATGCCTGGGAACGCCACCTCATATTCCAACTCTTTAGTCAGGACAAGGCAGGCTCAATCTGCGGGCTCCTGGGTGAGCTACCCAGAGGGGAGAGTTGAAATGGACTCTCCTGAAGATGAGTCCTACTGTGGCTTGGTGGCCTGGGAGACCTTGGAATGTGGAGGTGGCTCAGGGACTCTGCAGGATTCTCCAACATGAGGTGTTTGACACGGCTCCAACAAGGAAACGTCCCATGTGGAGACGAGAGGAGTTCTGTTCCGTGCCTCAGGAAAGCCCCATACCCTCTTCTTCGAACCAAAGCCTCTGAGGAGTGACACCTGGAAACCAAAGCAAGAGTTGAGACTAAGGCCTAAAGGCCTGTCTGGCTCAACCTTCTATCTCTTTTGACATCTGTGTGCATGCATTCACGGATGTAGCTGCTCAGCTTGTGTCCGAATGCCCCTGTGAGTCCAGTGAGGCTCCCAGTAGTGGGATGTCCTCGGAGGCCTTGAGGTTTCTCATATTCTGGAGGTGTGTAGCCAAAGGAATGGACACAGTTTCCCAGGAGAGAGTAGGCACGGTCCTGTGGTATGGCTCCAGAGGACCCAGCCTAGAGGCTGTGTTTGCCAGGGCTGTGGGGACAGATGTCTGAAAAAGCAAACTTGGCTCAGCTAGGGGCCAGTGTAATGGCAGGCCTGATCTCTAGTCCGTGAGGGGAGATCCTCTGGAAATCAAAGTAGGGCAAGTGGGAGGCAGTCACTCAGGATTTTGTCTCTGGGTGTTGCGTTTACAGTGTCCGGTCAGGGTAGGGGTTGTTTCAGAGGCCGAGGAAGAGCCTTCCTCTCGGGGGATTGTCCAAGCTCCCAAGTGTTTGTGTTCATTCTGTGGGAATGAAGAGTACTGTTTTCTGCCACAGGGAACCCCCCAGGAGAGGGACTCTAGAGCACAGCAGTGGGTTCCCTCAACTGGAATACACACCATCTAGTTAGTCCTGGGTGCCTATGGGCATGGCAAGCCACATATGCGGGCTCTTGGTCCAGTCTCTGAGAGGCGTTACTTGAATAAGGTACTCACACTGAGGGTCACAATGTGTGTTTGTGCCCAAGGCGGTCCTCACGCTTGGGCGTGGCCTCGTGGGCCATGCCGTTTTCTCCTAGACTGAAGGTTTGACTCACTGCCAGCAGCAAGGTTTCTTGCCATGGGGAAGGAGGGGTTCTGACTTGTGCATCAGGATCCCCCCTGTGCAGGGATTGGAGATAAGGTCTAGGTTCCGAGACTGAAAACCCAGGTTGGGAATGGATGGTGGCCTAAGGCAGTGGCGGGTCCAATGTGCTGGGTGTGCAGCCAGCTGTGTCGGTGTCTGTTGGAAGGTCTGGGCTCAGGCTATTTGCGACAGAGCATCACTGTTTAAGGTAGCCTATGCAATTGGGGTGTTGCCGAGGGCCAAGCAGTTTGATCCTCATTTGGGGTTTCTGGGCAGCGCCATAGACAATGTTTTTCTCCTGGGAGGCAGGCACAGTGCTTCATTGTGGCCCCAGAATTCCCAGTGGGAGGGTTTGTGGGCCAGGAGTGTGAGGACAGAAGTCTGAAAACACAAGCTAGTGTGAGGATTGGAGCCAAGGGCAGAGCAGGCCCACTCTGCAGAGGCTGAATCAAAATCTCCTGCATCTGAAGTCAGGCTGAGGATCAGACGTTGGCTGAGGCTGGAGAATGTGTCCATGATGGCACCTTCATGAAGTGGGGGCCTCATGAGGCCAAGGAAGTTTTCCCACGCTGAGTTTGGAGGTTGCCCCAAACCACAAGGTTTCCTTCTGCGGGACATTCGAGTCCTGTTGCATGGCTCCAGGACATACCATATGGAAGGACTGGAGAGCAGGGTTCGAAGGATGGATCCCTGTACAGCAAGCCTCGCATTCCCATTGGCTATTAGCGACAAGATATGTTTGATCTGCTGCCTCTGGAACACGCGACCCAGGGTGCTGAGTTGAAATGGCCTCTCCTGAGGATGCGTCATAATGTGCGTTTGGGTCCATGGAGACCTTGGAATGTGCTGGTTGTTCAGTGGCCCTGCGGAACTCTCCTACCTGAAGTGTTTGATACATCCCAGTAAGAAAGCTGCCCATGTGGAGATGAGAGAGGTTTGGTTTGGTGCCTCAGAAAAGCCCCATGTGCTGGTCTACGAAAACAGTCCTCTGAGAACGGAAACATGGAAACCAAATCTAGGTTCAGATTAGGGCCTGGGGGCCTGTCCATTTCAACCTTCTGTCCCTGGGGACACTGTCTGAGAGTCTAAGTGGAGATAGTTGCTCCGCTGGTGTCAGAGAGCCCCTCTTAGTCCAGGGTGGCCTATACTATTGATGGCCTCAGGGACACTGGAGCTTTTCACTAACCTGTAGGGTTGTGGTCAATGGATTGGGCACACTTTCCTTGGAGAGGGCAGGCACAATCTTTCGCTGTTTGGTCCAGAGGCCCTAGCCTGGATGTTGTGTGGGTCCAGGCTGTGGGCACAGAAGTCTGAATACACAAACTCAGCTTATGAGTGGCGCCTAGGGTATGGCAGGCCGGATGTACAGCCCGAGAGGGAGCTCCTGGGCCTCTGAAACAAGGGCAAGTGGGAGGCGTTCCTTCAGGCTTTTGTCTCTGGATGTTGTGTCCGGGATAGCCGTGGATTGGAGCGGTGGCCTCAGGTACTGTGGACGAGTATCCCTCTCTGGGGATTTGTCCCAGTTCCCAAGAGTTTGGGGTCATTTTGTGGGAAGGGTGGAGTCGTGTTGTCTGGCTCATGGGTCTCTCCAAGAAAGGGATTCCAGAGCAGAGCTCCAGGTACGGGCGGGGTGACTGGAAAATTCAAACCGTGGTGAGGATTGGGTGCATAGGGGCTTGGCAAGCCCCATATGTGGGCTCTTGGTCCAGGCACTGACAGGCCTTTCTTTGACATGGGGCTCATGCTGAGGGTCAAAGTGTGAATTTGTGCCCAAGCAGCACTCAAGTTTGGGCGTGGCATCAGGGGCCATGAAGGTTTCTCCCACCCTGAAGGTGTGACTCCAGGCCAAGAGCAAGCTTGACAGCATTGGGGAAGGAAGAGTTCTGTTTTGTGCTTGCTATACCCAGCTGTGTGGAGAATTGATATAATGTCTAGGTTCAGATATCTGAAAACCAAGGTTAGGATGAGGTGACGGCATAAGACCATGGCGTGTCCCAAGTGCTGGGTGTGAGGCCAGCTGTCTCCTTGTCTGTCTGGACGTCTGGCTTCAGGCTGTGTCAGGCAGAGCATGAGTGCCCAGAGCAGCCTATCCAGTTCGGGTACCGTCGAGGCCCGAGCAGGTTGATCCTCATCTGGGTTTTCTGGAGAGCCCCACAGGGAAACGTTTTTCTTCCGTTGGTCAGACACTAGGCTGGGTTTTGGTTCTGGAGTTAATAGTCCGGAGGGCTTGTTTGCCAGGAGTGTAGGAAGGAAGTCTGAAAACACAAGCTAGCGTGAGGTTTGGGACCGAGGGCACGGCAGGCCCACTCTGCAGAGGGTGAATCGAGATCTCCTGCACTGAGGTCATGTCAACTATGAGACGTGCCTCAGGCTTGAGTTCTTGTCCAGCATGGCCTCTTCCTGAAGGCTGTGGGGGCTTCATGAGGCCAGAAAGTTTTGCCTACGATGGGATTTGTGAAATGCTCCAAAACTGAAGGTTACCTTCTGCACGACAGTCGAGTCCTATTGGATGGTTCCAAGAGGCCCCATATGGAAAGACTCGAGAGCAGGTGTCTAAACATGGATGCCTGGGAACGCCACCTCATATTCCCACTCTTTAGTCAGGACAAGACAGGCTCAATCTGCGGGCTCCTGGGTGAGCTACCCAGAGGGGAGAGTTGAAATGGACTCTCCTGAAGATGAGTCCTACTGTGGCATGGTGGCCTGGGAGACCTTGGAATGTGGAGGTGGCTCAGGGACTCTGCAGGATTCTCCAACATGAGGTGTTTGACACGGCTCCAACAAGGAAACTTCCCATGTGGAGACGAGAGGAATTCTGTTCCGTGCCTCAGGAAAGCCCCATACCCTGTTCTTCGAACCAAAGCCTCTGAGGAGTGACACGTGGAAACCAAAGCAAGAATTGAGACTATGGCCTAAAGGCCTGTCCGGCTCAACCTTCTATCTCTGTTGACATCTGTGTGCATGCATTCATGGATGTAGCTGCTCAGCTTGTGTCCGAATGCCCCTGTGAGTCCAGTGAGGCTCCCAGTAATGGGATGTCCTCGGAGGCCTTGAGGTTTCTCATATTCTGGAGGTGTGTGGCCAAAGGAATGGACACAGTTTCCCAGGAGAGAGCAGGCACGGTCCTGTGGTATGGCTCCAGAGGACCCAGCCTAGAGGCTGTGTTTGCCAGGGCTGTGGGGACAGATGTCTGAAAAAGCAAACTTGGCTCAGCTAGGGGCCAATGTAATGGCAGGCCTGATCTCTAGTCCTTGAGGGGAGATTCTCTGGAAATCAAAGTAGGGCAAGTGGGAGGCAGTCACTCAGGATTTTGTCTCTGGGTGTTGCGTTTACAGTGTCCGGTCAGGGTAGGGGTTGTCTCAGAGGCCGAGGAATAGCCTTCCTCTCGGGGGATTGTCCAAGCTCCCAAGTGTTTGTGTTCATTCTGTGGGAATGAAGAGTACTGTTTTCTGCCACAGGGGAACCCCCAGGAGAGGGACTCTAGAGCACAGCAGTGGGTTCCCTCAACTGGAATACACACCATCTAGTTAGTCCTGGGTGCCTATGGGCATGGCAAGCCACATATGCGGGCTCTTGGTCCAGTCACTGAGAGGTGTTACTTGAATAAGGTACTCACGCTGAGCGTCACAATGTGTGTTTGTGCCCAAGGCGGCCCTCACGCTTGGGCGTGGCCTCATGGGCCATGCCGTTTTCTCCTAGACTGAAGGTTTGACTCACTGCCAGCAGCAAGGTTTCTTGCCATGGGGAAGGAGGGGTTCTGACTTGTGCATCAGGTTCCCCCCTGTGCAGGGATTGGAGATAAGGTCTAGGTTCCGATGACTGAAAACCCAGGTTAGGAATGGATGGTGGCCTAAGGCAGTGGCGGGTCCAATGTGCTGGGTGTGCAGCCAGCTGTGTCGGTGTCTGTTGGAAGGTCTGGGCTCAGGCTATTTGCGACAGAGCATCACTGGTTAAGGTAGCCTATGCAATTGGGGTGTTGCCGAGGGCCAAGCAGTTTGATCCTCATTTGGGGTTTCTGGGCAGCGCCATAGACAATGTTTTTCTCCTGGGAGGCAGGCACAGTGCTTCATTGTGGCCCCAGAATTCCCAGTAGGGAGGGTTTGTGGGCCAGGAGTGTGAGGACAGAAGTCTGAAAACACAAGCTAGTGTGAGGATTGGAGCCAAGGGCAGAGCAGGCCCACTCTGCAGAGGCTGAATCAAAATCTCCTGCATCTGAAGTCAGGCTGAGGATCAGACGTTGGCTGAGGCTGGAGTATGTGTCCATGATGGCACCTTCATGAAGTGGGGGCCTCATGAGGCCAAGGAAGTTTTCCCACGCTGAGTTTGGAGGTTGCCCCAAACCACAAGGTTTCCTTCTGCGGGACATTCGAGTCCTGTTGCATGGCTCCAGGACATACCATATGGAAGGACTGCAGAGCAGGGTTCGAAGGATGGATCCCTGTACAGCATGCCTCGCATTCCCATTGGCTATTAGCGACAAGATATGTTTGATCTGCTGCCTCTGGAACACGCGACCCAGGGGCCTGAGATGAAATGGCATCTCCTGAGGATGCGTCATAATGTGCGTTTGGGTCCATGGAGACCTTGGAATGTGCTGGTTGTTCAGTGGCCCTGCGGAACTCTCCTACCTGAAGTGTTTGATACATCCCAGTAAGAAAGCTGCCCATGTGGAGATGAGAGAGGTTTGGTTTGGTGCCTCAGAAAAGCCCCATGTGCTGGTCTACGAAAACAGTCCTCTGAGAACGGAAACATGGAAACCAAAGCTAAGGTTCAGATTAGGGCCTGGGGGCCTGTCCATTTCAACCTTCTGTCTCTGGGGACACTGTCTGAGAGTCTAAGTGGAGATAGTTGCTCCGCTGGTGTCAGAGAGCCCCTCTTAGTCCAGGGTGGCCTATACTATTGATGGCCTCAGGGACCTTGGAGCTTTTCCCTAACCTGTAGGGTTGTGGTCAATGGATTGGGCACACTTTCCTTGGAGAGGGCAGGCACAATCTTTCGCTGTTTGGTCCAGAGGCCCTAGCCTGGATGTTGTGTGGGTCCAGGCTGTGGGCACAGAAGTCTGAATACACAAACTCAGCTTATGAGTGGCGCCTAGGGTATGGCAGGCCGGAGGTACAGCCCGAGAGGGAGCTCCTGGGCCTCTGAAACAAGGGCGAGTGGGAGGCGTTCCTTCAGGCTTTTGTCTCTGGATGTTGTGTCCGGGATAGCCGTGGATTGGAGCGGTGGCCTCAGGTACTGTGGACGAGTATCCCTCTCTGGGGATTTGTCCCAGCTCCCAAGAGTTTGGGGTCATTTTGTGGGAAGGGTGGAGTCGTGTTGTCTGGCTCATGGGTCTCTCCAAGAAAGGGATTCCAGAGCAGAGCTCCAGGTACGGGCGGGGCGACTGGAAAATTCAAACCGTGGTGAGGATTGGGTGCATAGGGGCTTGGCAAGCCCCATATGTGGGCTCTTGGTCCAGGCCCTGACAGGCCTTTCTTTGACATGAGGCTCATGTTGAGGGTCACAGTGTGAATTTGTGCCCAAGCAGCACTCAAGTTTGGGCGTGGCATCAGGGGCCATGAAGGTTTCTCCCACCCTGAAGGTGTGACTCCAGGCCAAGAGCAAGCTTGACAGCCATGGGGAAGGAGGAGTTCTGTTTTGTGCTTGCTATACCCAGCTGTGTGGAGAATTGATATAATGTCTAGGTTCAGATATCTGAAAACCAAGGTTAGGATGAGGTGACGGCATAAGACCATGGCGTGTCCGAAGTGCTGGGTGTGCGGCCAGCTGTCTCCTTGTCTGTCTGGACGTCTGGCTTCGGACTGTGTAGGGCAGAGCATGAGTGCCCAGAGCAGCCTATCCAGTTCGGGTACCGTCGAGGCCCGAGCAGGTTGATCCTCATCTGGGTTTTCTGGAGAGCCCCACAGGGAAACGTTTTTCTTCCGTTGGGCAGACACTGGGCTGGGTTGTGGTTCTGGAGTTCCTAGTCCGGAGGGCTTGTTTGCCAGGAGTGTGATTAAGGAAGTCTGAAAACACAAGCTAGCGTGAGGTTTGGGACCGAGGGCACGGCAGGCCCACTCTGCAGATGCTGAATCGAGATCTCCTGCACTGAGGTCATGTCAACTATGAGACGTGCCTCAGGCTTGAGTTCTTGTCCAGCATGGCCTCTTCCTGAAGGCTGTGGGGGCTTCATGAGGCCAGAAAGTTTTGCCTACGATGGGATTTGTGAACTGCTCCAAAACTGAAGGTTACCTTCTGCACGACAGTCGCGTCCTATTGGATGGTTCCAAGAGGCCCCATATGGAAAGACTCGAGAGCAGGTGTCTAAGCATGGATGCCTGGGAACGCCACCTCATATTCCCACTCTTTAGTCAGGAAAAGCAGGCTCAATCTGCGGGCTCCTGGGTGAGCTACCCAGAGGGGAGATTTGAAATGGTCTCTCCTGAAGATGAGTCCTACTGTGGCTTGGTGGCCTGGGAGACCTTGGAATGTGGAGGTGGCTCAGGGACTCTGCAGGATTCTCCAACATGAGGTGTTTGACATGGCTCCAACAAGGAAACTTCCCATGTGGAGACGAGAGGAATTCTGTTCCGTGCCTCAGGAAAGCCCCATACCCTGTTCTTCGAACCAAAGCCTCTGAGGAGTGACACGTGGAAACCAAAGCAAGAGTTGAGAGTATGGCCTAAAGGCCTGTCCGGCTCAACCTTGTATCTCTGTTGACATCTGTGTGCATGCATTCATGGATGTAGCTGCTCAGCTTGTGTCCGAATGCCCCTGTGAGTCCAGTGAGGCTCCCAGTAATGGGATGTCCTCGGAGGCCTTGAGGTTTCTCATATTCTGGAGGTGTGTGGCCAAAGGAATGGACACAGTTTCCCAGGAGAGAGCAGGCACGGTCCTGTGTTATGGCTCCAGAGGACCCAGCCTAGAGGCTGTGTTTGCCAGGGCTGTGGGGACAGATGTCTGAAAAAGCAAACTTGGCTCAGCTGGGGCCAATGTAATGGCAGGCCTGATCTCTAGTCCTTGAGGGGAGATACTCTGGAAATCAAAGTAGGGCAAGTGGGAGGCAGTCACTCAGGATTTTGTCTCTGGGTGTTGCGTTTACAGTGTCCGGTCAGGGTAGGGGTTGTCTCAGAGGCCGAGGAAGAGCCTTCCTCTCGGGGGATTGTCCAAGCTCCCAAGTGTTTGTGTTCATTCTGTGGGAATGAAGAGTACTGTTTTCTGCCACAGGGGAACCCCCAGGAGAGGGACTCTAGAGCACAGCAGTGGGTTCCCTCAACTGGAATACACACCATCTAGTTAGTCCTGGGTGCCTATGGGCATGGCAAGCCACATATGCGGGCTCTTGGTCCAGTCACTGAGAGGTGTTACTTGAATAAGGTACTCACGCTGAGGGTCACAATGTGTGTTTGTGCCCAAGGCGGCCCTCACGCTTGGGCGTGGCCTCATGGGCCATGCCGTTTTCTCCTAGACTGAAGGTTTGACTCACTGCCAGCAGCAAGGTTTCTTGCCATGGGGAAGGAGGGGTTCTGACTTGTGCATCAGGTTCCCCCCTGTGCAGGGATTGGAGATAAGGTCTAGGTTCCGATGACTGAAAACCCAGGTTAGGAATGGATGGTGGCCTAAGGCAGTGGCGGGTCCAATGTGCTGGGTGTGCAGCCAGCTGTGTCGGTGTCTGTTGGAAGGTCTGGGCTCAGGCTATTTGCGACAGAGCATCACTGTTTAAGGTAGCCTATGCAATTGGGGTGTTGCCGAGGGCCAAGCAGTTTGATCCTCATTTGGGGTTTCTGGGCAGCGCCATAGACAATGTTTTTCTCCTGGGAGGCAGGCACAGTGCTTCATTGTGGCCCCAGAATTCCCAGTAGGGAGGGTTTGTGGGCCAGGAGTGTGAGGACGGAAGTCTGAAAACACAAGCTAGTGTGAGGATTGGAGCCAAGGGCAGAGCAGGCTCACTCTGCAGAGGCTGAATCAAAATCTCCTGCATCTGAAGTAAGGCTGAGGATCAGACGTTGGCTGAGGCTGGAGTATGTGTCCATGATGGCACCTTCATGAAGTGGGGGCCTCATGAGGCCAAGGAAGTTTTCCCACGCTGAGTTTGGAGGTTGCCCCAAACCACAAGGTTTCCTTCTGCGGGACATTCGAGTCCTGTTGCATGGCTCCAGGACATACCATATGGAAGGACTGCAGAGCAGGGTTCGAAGGATGGATCCCTGTACAGCATGCCTCGCATTCCCATTGGCTATTAGCGACAAGATATGTTTGATCTGCTGCCTCTGGAACACGCGACCCAGGGGCCTGAGATGAAATGGCATCTCCTGAGGATGCGTCATAATGTGCGTTTGGGTCCATGGAGACCTTGGAATGTGCTGGTTGTTCAGTGGCCCTGCGGAACTCTCCTACCTGAAGTGTTTGATACATCCCAGTAAGAAAGCTGCCCATGTGGAGATGAGAGAGGTTTGGTTTGGTGCCTCAGAAAAGCCCCATGTGCTGGTCTACGAAAACAGTCCTCTGAGAACGGAAACATGGAAACCAAAGCTAAGGTTCAGATTAGGGCCTGGGGGCCTGTCCATTTCAACCTTCTGTCTCTGGGGACACTGTCTGAGAGTCTAAGTGGAGATAGTTGCTCCGCTGGTGTCAGAGAGCCCCTCTTAGTCCAGGGTGGCCTATACTATTGATGGCCTCAGGGACCTTGGAGCTTTTCCCTAACCTGTAGGGTTGAGGTCAATGGATTGGGCACACTTTCCTTGGAGAGGGCAGGCACAATCTTTCGCTGTTTGGTCCAGAGGCCCTAGCCTGGATGTTGTGTGGGTCCAGGCTGTGGGCACAGAAGTCTGAATACACAAACTCAGCTTATGAGTGGCGCCTAGGGTATGGCAGGCCGGAGGTACAGCCCGAGAGGGAGCTCCTGGGCCTCTAAACAAGGGCGAGTGGGAGGCGTTCCTTCAGGCTTTTGTCTCTGGATGTTGTGTCCGGGATAGCCGTGGATTGGAGCGGTGGCCTCAGGTACTGTGGACGAGTATCCCTCTCTGGGGATTTGTCCCAGCTCCCAAGAGTTTGGGGTCATTTTGTGGGAAGGGTGGAGTCGTGTTGTCTGGCTCATGGGTCTCTCCAAGAAAGGGATTCCAGAGCAGAGCTCCAGGTACGGGCGGGGCGACTGGAAAATTCAAACCGTGGTGAGGATTGGGTGCATAGGGGCTTGGCAAGCCCCATATGTGGGCTCTTGGTCCAGGCCCTGACAGGCCTTTCTTTGACATGAGGCTCATGTTGAGGGTCACAGTGTGAATTTGTGCCCAAGCAGCACTCAAGTTTGGGCGTGGCATCAGGGGCCATGAAGGTTTCTCCCACCCTGAAGGTGTGACTCCAGGCCAAGAGCAAGCTTGACAGCCATGGGGAAGGAGGAGTTCTGTTTTGTGCTTGCTATACCCAGCTGTGTGGAGAATTGATATAATGTCTAGGTTCAGATATCTGAAAACCAAGGTTAGGATGAGGTGACGGCATAAGACCATGGCGTGTCCGAAGTGCTGGGTGTGCGGCCAGCTGTCTCCTTGTCTGTCTGGACGTCTGGCTTCGGACTGTGTAGGGCAGAGCATGAGTGCCCAGAGCAGCCTATCCAGTTCGGGTACCGTCGAGGCCCGAGCAGGTTGATCCTCATCTGGGTTTTCTGGAGAGCCCCACAGGGAAACGTTTTTCTTCCGTTGGGCAGACACTGGGCTGGGTTGTGGTTCTGGAGTTCCTAGTCCGGAGGGCTTGTTTGCCAGGAGTGTGATTAAGGAAGTCTGAAAACACAAGCTAGCGTGAGGTTTGGGACCGAGGGCACGGCAGGCCCACTCTGCAGATGCTGAATCGAGATCTCCTGCACTGAGGTCATGTCAACTATGAGACGTGCCTCAGGCTTGAGTTCTTGTCCAGCATGGCCTCTTCCTGAAGGCTGTGGGGGCTTCATGAGGCCAGAAAGTTTTGCCTACGATGGGATTTGTGAACTGCTCCAAAACTGAAGGTTACCTTCTGCACGACAGTCGCGTCCTATTGGATGGTTCCAAGAGGCCCCATATGGAAAGACTCGAGAGCAGGTGTCTAAGCATGGATGCCTGGGAACGCCACCTCATATTCCCACTCTTTAGTCAGGAAAAGCAGGCTCAATCTGCGGGCTCCTGGGTGAGCTACCCAGAGGGGAGATTTGAAATGGTCTCTCCTGAAGATGAGTCCTACTGTGGCTTGGTGGCCTGGGAGACCTTGGAATGTGGAGGTGGCTCAGGGACTCTGCAGGATTCTCCAACATGAGGTGTTTGACATGGCTCCAACAAGGAAACTTCCCATGTGGAGACGAGAGGAATTCTGTTCCGTGCCTCAGGAAAGCCCCATACCCTGTTCTTCGAACCAAAGCCTCTGAGGAGTGACACGTGGAAACCAAAGCAAGAGTTGAGAGTATGGCCTAAAGGCCTGTCCGGCTCAACCTTGTATCTCTGTTGACATCTGTGTGCATGCATTCATGGATGTAGCTGCTCAGCTTGTGTCCGAATGCCCCTGTGAGTCCAGTGAGGCTCCCAGTAGTGGGATGTCCTCGGAGGCCTTGAGGTTTCTCATATTCTGGAGGTGTGTGGCCAAAGGAATGGACACAGTTTCCCAGGAGAGAGCAGGCACGGTCCTGTGTTATGGCTCCAGAGGACCCAGCCTAGAGGCTGTGTTTGCCAGGGCTGTGGGGACAGATGTCTGAAAAAGCAAACTTGGCTCAGCTGGGGCCAATGTAATGGCAGGCCTGATCTCTAGTCCTTGAGGGGAGATACTCTGGAAATCAAAGTAGGGCAAGTGGGAGGCAGTCACTCAGGATTTTGTCTCTGGGTGTTGCGTTTACAGTGTCCGGTCAGGGTAGGGGTTGTCTCAGAGGCCGAGGAAGAGCCTTCCTCTCGGGGGATTGTCCAAGCTCCCAAGTGTTTGTGTTCATTCTGTGGGAATGAAGAGTACTGTTTTCTGCCACAGGGGAACCCCCAGGAGAGGGACTCTAGAGCACAGCAGTGGGTTCCCTCAACTGGAATACACACCATCTAGTTAGTCCTGGGTGCCTATGGGCATGGCAAGCCACATATGCGGGCTCTTGGTCCAGTCACTGAGAGGTGTTACTTGAATAAGGTACTCACGCTGAGGGTCACAATGTGTGTTTGTGCCCAAGGCGGCCCTCACGCTTGGGCGTGGCCTCATGGGCCATGCCGTTTTCTCCTAGACTGAAGGTTTGACTCACTGCCAGCAGCAAGGTTTCTTGCCATGGGGAAGGAGGGGTTCTGACTTGTGCATCAGGTTCCCCCCTGTGCAGGGATTGGAGATAAGGTCTAGGTTCCGATGACTGAAAACCCAGGTTAGGAATGGATGGTGGCCTAAGGCAGTGGCGGGTCCAATGTGCTGGGTGTGCAGCCAGCTGTGTCGGTGTCTGTTGGAAGGTCTGGGCTCAGGCTATTTGCGACAGAGCATCACTGTTTAAGGTAGCCTATGCAATTGGGGTGTTGCCGAGGGCCAAGCAGTTTGATCCTCATTTGGGGTTTCTGGGCAGCGCCATAGACAATGTTTTTCTCCTGGGAGGCAGGCACAGTGCTTCATTGTGGCCCCAGAATTCCCAGTAGGGAGGGTTTGTGGGCCAGGAGTGTGAGGACGGAAGTCTGAAAACACAAGCTAGTGTGAGGATTGGAGCCAAGGGCAGAGCAGGCTCACTCTGCAGAGGCTGAATCAAAATCTCCTGCATCTGAAGTAAGGCTGAGGATCAGACGTTGGCTGAGGCTGGAGTATGTGTCCATGATGGCACCTTCATGAAGTGGGGGCCTCATGAGGCCAAGGAAGTTTTCCCACGCTGAGTTTGGAGGTTGCCCCAAACCACAAGGTTTCCTTCTGCGGGACATTCGAGTCCTGTTGCATCGCTCCAGGACATACCATATGGAAGGACTGCAGAGCAGGGTTCGAAGGATGGATCCCTGTACAGCATGCCTCGCATTCCCATTGGCTATTAGCGACAAGATATGTTTGATCTGCTGCCTCTGGAACACGCGACCCAGGGGCCTGAGATGAAATGGCATCTCCTGAGGATGCGTCATAATGTGCGTTTGGGTCCATGGAGACCTTGGAATGTGCTGGTTGTTCAGTGGCCCTGCGGAACTCTCCTACCTGAAGTGTTTGATACATCCCAGTAAGAAAGCTGCCCATGTGGAGATGAGAGAGGTTTGGTTTGGTGCCTCAGAAAAGCCCCATGTGCTGGTCTACGAAAACAGTCCTCTGAGAACGGAAACATGGAAACCAAAGCTAAGGTTCAGATTAGGGCCTGGGGGCCTGTCCATTTCAACCTTCTGTCTCTGGGGACACTGTCTGAGAGTCTAAGTGGAGATAGTTGCTCCGCTGGTGTCAGAGAGCCCCTCTTAGTCCAGGGTGGCCTATACTATTGATGGCCTCAGGGACCTTGGAGCTTTTCCCTAACCTGTAGGGTTGAGGTCAATGGATTGGGCACACTTTCCTTGGAGAGGGCAGGCACAATCTTTCGCTGTTTGGTCCAGAGGCCCTAGCCTGGATGTTGTGTGGGTCCAGGCTGTGGGCACAGAAGTCTGAATACACAAACTCAGCTTATGAGTGGCGCCTAGGGTATGGCAGGCCGGAGGTACAGCCCGAGAGGGAGCTCCTGGGCCTCTAAACAAGGGCGAGTGGGAGGCGTTCCTTCAGGCTTTTGTCTCTGGATGTTGTGTCCGGGATAGCCGTGGATTGGAGCGGTGGCCTCAGGTACTGTGGACGAGTATCCCTCTCTGGGGATTTGTCCCAGCTCCCAAGAGTTTGGGGTCATTTTGTGGGAAGGGTGGAGTCGTGTTGTCTGGCTCATGGGTCTCTCCAAGAAAGGGATTCCAGAGCAGAGCTCCAGGTACGGGCGGGGCGACTGGAAAATTCAAACCGTGGTGAGGATTGGGTGCATAGGGGCTTGGCAAGCCCCATATGTGGGCTCTTGGTCCAGGACCTGACAGGCCTTTCTTTGACATGGGGCTCATGCTGAGGGTCACAGTGTGAATTTGTGCCCAAGCAGCACTCAAGTTTGGGCGTGGCATCAGGGGCCATGAAGGTTTCTCCCACCCTGAAGGTGTGACTCCAGGCCAAGAGCAAGCTTGACAGCCATGGGGAAGGAGGAGTTCTGTTTTGTGCTTGCTATACCCAGCTGTATGGAGAATTGATATAATGTCTAGGTTCAGATATCTGAAAACCAAGGTTAGGATGAGGTGACGGCATAAGACCATGGCGTGTCCGAAGTGCTGGGTGTGCGGCCAGCTGTCTCCTTGTCTGTCTGGACGTCTGGCTTCGGACTGTGTAGGGTAGAGCATGAGTGCCCAGAGCAGCCTATCCAGTTCGGGTACCGTCGAGGCCCGAGCAGGTTGATCCTCATCTGGGTTTTCTGGAGAGCCCCACAGGGAAACGTTTTTCTTCCGTTGGGCAGACACTGGGCTGGGTTGTGGTTCTGGAGTTCCTAGTCCGGAGGGCTTGTTTGCCAGGAGTGTGATTAAGGAAGTCTGAAAACACAAGCTAGCGTGAGGTTTGGGACCGAGGGCACGGCAGGCCCACTCTGCAGATGCTGAATCGAGATCTCCTGCACTGAGGTCATGTCAACTATGAGACGTGCCTCAGGCTTGAGTTCTTGTCCAGCATGGCCTCTTCCTGAAGGCTGTGGGGGCTTCATGAGGCCAGAAAGTTTTGCCTACGATGGGATTTGTGAACTGCTCCAAAACTGAAGGTTACCTTCTGCACGACAGTCGCGTCCTATTGGATTGTTCCAAGAGGCCCCATATGGAAAGACTCGAGAGCAGGTGTCTAAGCATGGATGCCTGGGAACGCCACCTCATATTCCCACTCTTTAGTCAGGACAAGGCAGGCTCAATCTGCGGGCTCCTGGGTGAGCTACCCAGAGGGGAGAGTTGAAATGGACTCTCCTGAAGATGAGTCCTACTGTGGCTTGGTGGCCTGGGAGAACTTGGAATGTGGAGGTGGCTCAGGGACTCTGCAGGATTCTCCAACATGAGGTGTTTGACACGGCTCCAACAAGGAAACTTCCCATGTGGAGACGAGAGGAGTTCTGTTCCGTGCCTCAGGAAAGCCCCATACCCTGTTCTTCGAACCAAAGCCTCTGAGGAGTGACACCTGGAAACCAAAGCAAGAGTTGAGACTACGGCCTAAAGGCCTGTCCGGCTCAACCTTCTATCTCTGTTGACATCTGTGTGCATGCATTCATGGATGTAGCTGCTCAGCTTGTGTCCGAATGCCCCTGTGAGTCCAGTGAGGCTCCCAGTAGTGGGATGTCCTCGGAGGCCTTGAGGTTTCTCATATTCTGGAGGTGTGTGGCCAAAGGAATGGACACAGTTTCCCAGGAGAGAGCAGGCACGGTCCTGTGGTATGGCTCCATAGGACCCAGCCTAGAGGCTGTGTTTGCCAGGGCTGTGGGGACAGATGTCTGAAAAAGCAAACTTGGCTCAGCTAGGGGCCAATGTAATGGCAGGCCTGATCTCTAGTCCTTGAGGGGAGATACTCTGGAAATCAAAGTAGGGCAAGTGGGAGGCAGTCACTCAGGATTATGTCTCTGGGTGTTGCGTTTACAGTGTCCGGTCAGGGTAGGGGTTGTCTCAGAGGCCGAGGAAGAGCCTTCCTCTCGGGGGATTGTCCAAGCTCCCAAGTGTTTGTGTTCATTCTGTGGGAATGAAGAGTACTGTTTTCTGCCACAGGGGACCCCCCAGGAGAGGGACTCTAGAGCACAGCAGTGGGTTCCCTCAACTGGAATACACACCATCTAGTTAGTCCTGGGTGCCTATGGGCATGGGAAGCCACATATGCGGGCTCTTGGTCCAGTCACTGAGAGGCGTTACTTGAATAAGGGTCTCACGCTGAGGGTCACAATGTGTGTTTGTGCCCAAGGCGGCCCTCACGCTTGGGCGTGGCCTCATGGGCCATGCCGTTTTCTCCTAGACTGAAGGTTTGACTCACTGCCAGCAGCAAGGTTTCTTTCCATGGGGAAGGAGGGGTTCTGACTTGTGCATCAGGTTCCCCCCTGTGCAGGGATTGGAGATAAGGTCTAGGTTCCGATGACTGAAAACCCAGGTTGGGAATGGATGGTGGCCTAAGGCAGTGGAGGGTCCCATGTGCTGGGTGTGCAGCCAGCTGTGTCGGTGTCTGTTGGAAGGTCTGGGCTCAGGCTATTTGCGACAGAGCATCACTGTTTAAGGTAGCCTATGCAATTGGGGTGTTGCCGAGGGCCAAGCAGTTTGATCCTCATTTGGGGTTTCTGGGCAGCGCCATAGACAATGTTTTTCTCCTGGGAGGCAGGCACAGTGCTTCATTGTGGCCCCAGAATTCCCAGTAGGGAGGGTTTGTGGGCCAGGAGTGTGAGGACGGAAGTCTGAAAACACAAGCTAGTGTGAGGATTGGAGCCAAGGGCAGAGCAGGCCCACTCTGCAGAGGCTGAATCAAAATCTCCTGCATCTGAAGTCAGGCTGAGGATCAGACGTTGGCTGAGGCTGGAGTATGTGTCCATGATGGCACCTTCATGAAGTGGGGGCCTCATGAGGCCAAGGAAGTTTTCCCACGCTGAGTTTGGAGGTTGCCCCAAACCACAAGGTTTCCTTCTGCGGGACATTCGAGTCCTGTTGCTTGGCTCCAGGACTTACCATATGGAAGGACTGGAGAGCAGGGTTCGAAGGATGGATCCCTGTACAGCATGCCTCGCATTCCCATTGGCTATTAGCGACAAGATATATTTGATCTGCTGCCTCTGGAACACGCGACCCAGGGGGCTGAGTTGAAATGGCCTCTTCTGAGGATGCGTCATAATGTGCGTTTGGCTCCATGGAGACCTTTGAATGTGCTGGTTGTTCAGTGGCCCTGCGGAACTCTCCTACCTGAAGTGTTTGATACATCCCAGTAAGAAAGCTGCCCATGTGGAGATGAGAGAGGTTTGGTTTGTTGCCTCAGAAAAGCCCCATGTGCTGGTCTACGAAAACAGTCCTCTGAGAACGGAAACATGGAAACCAAAGCTAAGGTTCAGATTAGGGCCTGGGGGCCTGTCCATTTCAACCTTCTGTCCCTGGGGACACTCTCTGAGAGTCTAAGTGGAGATAGTTGCTCCGCTGGTGTCAGAGAGCCCCTCTTAGTCCAGGGTGGCCTATACTATTGATGGCCTCAGGGACCTTGGAGCTTTTCCCTAACCTGTAGGGTTGTGGTCAATGGATTGGGCACACTTTCCTTGGAGAGGGCAGGCACAATCTTTCGCTGTTTGGTCCAGAGGCCCTAGCCTGGATGTTGTGTGGGTCCAGGCTGTGGGCACAGAAGTCTGAATACACAAACTCAGCTTATGAGTGGCGCCTAGGGTATGGCAGGCCGGATGTACAGCCCGAGAGGGAGCTCCTGGGCCTCTGAAACAAGGGCGAGTGGGAGGCGTTCCTTCAGGCTTTTGTCTCTGGATGTTGTGTCCGGGATAGCCGTGGATTGGAGCGGTGGCCTCAGGTACTGTGGACGAGTATCCCTCTCTGGGGATTTGTCCCAGCTCCCAAGAGTTTGGGGTGATTTTGTGGGAAGGGTGGAGTCGTGTTGTCTGGCTCATGGGTCTCTCCAAGAAAGGGATTCCAGAGCAGAGCTCCAGGTACGGGCGGGGCGACTGGAAAATTCAAACCGTGGTGAGGATTGGGTGCATAGGGGCTTGGCAAGCCCCATATGTGGGCTCTTGGTCCAGGCCCTGACAGGCCTTTCTTTGACATGGGGCTCATGCTGAGGGTCACAGTGTGAATTTGTGCCCAAGCAGCACTCAAGTTTGGGCGTGGCATCAGGGGCCATGAAGGTTTCTCCCACCCTGAAGGTGTGACTCCAGGCCAAGAGCAAGCTTGACAGCCATGGGGAAGGAGGAGTTCTGTTTTGTGCTTGCTATACCCAGCTGTGTGGAGAATTGATATAATGTCTAGGTTCAGATATCTGAAAACCATGGTTAGGATGAGGTGACGGCATAAGACCAAGGCGTGTCCGAAGTGCTGGGTGTGCGGCCAGCTGTCTCCTTGTCTGTCTGGACGTCTGGCTTCAGGCTGTGTCAGGCAGAGCATGAGTGCCCAGAGCAGCCTATCCAGTTCGGGTACCGACGAGGCCCGAGCAGGTTGATCCTCATCTGGGTTTTCTGGAGAGCCCCACAGGGAAACATTTTTCTCCGTTGGTCAGACACTAGGCTGGGTTTTGGTTCTGGAGTTAATAGTCCGGAGGGCTTGTTTGCCAGGAGTGTGAGGAAAGAAGTCTGAAAACACAAGCTAGCGTGAGGTTTGGGACCGAAGGCACGGCAGGCCCACTCTGCAGAGGCTGAATCGAGATCTCCTGCACTGAGGTCATGTCAACTATGAGACGTCCCTCAGGCTAGAGTTCTTGTCCAGCATGGCCTCTTCCTGAAGGGTGTGTGGGCTTCATGAGGCCAGAAAGTTTTGCCTACGATGGGATTTGTGAACTGCTCCAAAACTGAAGGTTACCTTCTGCACGACAGTCGAGTCCTATTGGATGGTTCCAAGAGGCCCCATATGGAAAGACTCGAGAGCAGGTGTCTAAACATGGATGCCTGGGAACGCCACCTCATATTCCCACTCTTTAGTCAGGACAAGACAGGCTCAATCTGCGGGCTCCTGGGTGAGCTACCCAGAGGGGAGAGTTGAAATAGACTCTCCTGAAGATGAGTCCTACTGTGGCATGGTCGCCTGGGAGACCTTGGAATGTGGAGGTGGCTCAGGGACTCTGCAGGATTCTCCAACATGAGGTGTTTGACACGGCTCCAACAAGGAAACTTCCCATCTGGAGACGAGAGGAATTCTGTTCCCTGCCTCAGGAAAGCCCCATACCCTGTTCTTCGAACCAAAGCCTCTGAGGAGTGACACCTGGAAACCAAAGCAAGAGTTGAGACTATGGCCTAAAGGCCTGTCCGGCTCAACCTTCTATCTCTGTTGACATCTGTGTGCATGCATTCATGGATGTAGCTGCTCAGCTTGTGTCCGAATGCCCCTGTGAGTCCAGTGAGGCTCCCAGTAGTGGGATGTCCTCGGAGGCCTTGAGGTTTCTCATATTCTGGAGGTGTGTGGCCGAAGGAATGGACACAGTTTCCCAGGAGAGAGCAGGCACGGTCCTGTGGTATGGCTCCAGAGGACCCAGCCTAGAGGCTGTGTTTGCCAGGGCTGTGGGGACAGATGTCTGAAAAAGCAAACTTGGCTCAGCTAGGGGCCAATGTAATGGCAGGCCTGATCTCTAGTCCTTGAGGGGAGATACTCTGGAAATCAAAGTAGGGCAAGTGGGAGGCAGTCACTCAGGATTATGTCTCTGGGTGTTGCGTTTACAGTGTCCGGTCAGGGTAGGGGTTGTCTCAGAGGCCGAGGAAGAGCCTTCCTCTCGGGGGATTGTCCAAGCTCCCAAGTGTTTGTGTTCATTCTGTGGGAATGAAGAGTACTGTTTTCTGCCACAGGGGAACCCCCAGGAGAGGGACTCTAGAGCACAGCAGTGGGTTCCCTCAACTGGAATACACACCATCTAGTTAGTCCTGGGTGCCTATGGGCATGGCAAGCCACATATGCGGGCTCTTGGTCCAGTCACTGAGAGGTGTTACTTGAATAAGGTACTCACGCTGAGGGTCACAATGTGTGTTTGTGCCCAAGGCGGCCCTCACGCTTGGGCGTGGCCTCATGGGCCATGCCGTTTTCTCCTAGACTGAAGGTTTGACTCACTGCCAGCAGCAAGGTTTCTTGCCATGGGGAAGGAGGGGTTCTGACTTGTGCATCAGGTTCCCCCCTGTGCAGGGATTGGAGATAAGGTCTAGGTTCCGATGACTGAAAACCCAGGTTAGGAATGGATGGTGGCCTAAGGCAGTGGCGAGTCCAATGTGCTGGGTGTGCAGCCAGCTGTGTCGGTGTCTGTTGGAAGGTCTGGGCTCAGGCTATTTGCGACAGAGCATCACTGGTTAAGGTAGCCTATGCAATTGGGGTGTTGCCGAGGGCCAAGCAGTTTGATCCTCATTTGGGGTTTCTGCGCAGCGCCATAGACAATGTTTTTCTCCTGGGAGGCAGGCACAGTGCTTCATTGTGGCCCCAGAATTCCCAGTAGGGAGGGTTTGTGGGCCAGGAGTGTGAGGACAGAAGTCTGAAAGCACAAGCTAGTGTGAGGATTGGAGCCAAGGGCATAGCAGGCCCACTCTGCAGAGGCTGAATCAAAATCTCCTGCATCTGAAGTAAGGCTGAGGATCAGACGTTGGCTGAGGCTGGAGAATGTGTCCATGATGGCACCTTCATGAAGTGGGGGCCTCATGAGGCCAAGGAAGTTTTCCCACGCTGAGTTTGGAGGTTGCCCCAAACCACAAGGTTTCCTTCTGCGGGACATTCGAGTCCTGTTGCATCGCTCCAGGACATACCATATGGAAGGACTGCAGAGCAGGGTTCGAAGGATGGATCCCTGTACAGCATGCCTCGCATTCCCATTGGCTATTAGCGACAAGATATGTTTGATCTGCTGCCTCTGGAACACGCGACCCAGGGGCCTGAGATGAAATGGCATCTCCTGAGGATGCGTCATAATGTGCGTTTGGGTCCATGGAGACCTTGGAATGTGCTGGTTGTTCAGTGGCCCTGCGGAACTCTCCTACCTGAAGTGTTTGATACATCCCAGTAAGAAAGCTGCCCATGTGGAGATGAGAGAGGTTTGGTTTGGTGCCTCAGAAAAGCCCCATGTGCTGGTCTACGAAAACAGTCCTCTGAGAACGGAAACATGGAAACCAAAGCTAAGGTTCAGATTAGGGCCTGGGGGCCTGTCCATTTCAACCTTCTGTCTCTGGGGACACTGTCTGAGAGTCTAAGTGGAGATAGTTGCTCCGCTGGTGTCAGAGAGCCCCTCTTAGTCCAGGGTGGCCTATACTATTGATGGCCTCAGGGACCTTGGAGCTTTTCCCTAACCTGTAGGGTTGAGGTCAATGGATTGGGCACACTTTCCTTGGAGAGGGCAGGCACAATCTTTCGCTGTTTGGTCCAGAGGCCCTAGCCTGGATGTTGTGTGGGTCCAGGCTGTGGGCACAGAAGTCTGAATACACAAACTCAGCTTATGAGTGGCGCCTAGGGTATGGCAGGCCGGAGGTACAGCCCGAGAGGGAGCCTGGGCCTCTAAACAAGGACGAGTGGGAGGCGTTCCTTCAGGCTTTTGTCTCTGGATGTTGTGTCCGGGATAGCCGTGGATTGGAGCGGTGGCCTCAGGTACTGTGGACGAGTATCCCTCTCTGGGGATTTGTCCCAGCTCCCAAGAGTTTGGGGTCATTTTGTGGGAAGGGTGGAGTCGTGTTGTCTGGCTCATGGGTCTCTCCAAGAAAGGGATTCCAGAGCAGAGCTCCAGGTACGGGCGGGGCGACTGGAAAATTCAAACCGTGGTGAGGATTGGGTGCATAGGGGCTTGGCAAGCCCCATATGTGGGCTCTTGGTCCAGGACCTGACAGGCCTTTCTTTGACATGGGGCTCATGCTGAGGGTCACAGTGTGAATTTGTGCCCAAGCAGCACTCAAGTTTGGGCGTGGCATCAGGGGCCATGAAGGTTTCTCCCACCCTGAAGGTGTGACTCCAGGCCAAGAGCAAGCTTGACAGCCATGGGGAAGGAGGAGTTCTGTTTTGTGCTTGCTATACCCAGCTGTATGGAGAATTGATATAATGTCTAGGTTCAGATATCTGAAAACCAAGGTTAGGATGAGGTGACGGCATAAGACCATGGCGTGTCCGAAGTGCTGGGTGTGCGGCCAGCTGTCTCCTTGTCTGTCTGGACGTCTGGCTTCGGACTGTGTAGGGTAGAGCATGAGTGCCCAGAGCAGCCTATCCAGTTCGGGTACCGTCGAGGCCCGAGCAGGTTGATCCTCATCTGGGTTTTCTGGAGAGCCCCACAGGGAAACGTTTTTCTTCCGTTGGGCAGACACTGGGCTGGGTTGTGGTTCTGGAGTTCCTAGTCCGGAGGGCTTGTTTGCCAGGAGTGTGATTAAGGAAGTCTGAAAACACAAGCTAGCGTGAGGTTTGGGACCGAGGGCACGGCAGGCCCACTCTGCAGATGCTGAATCGAGATCTCCTGCACTGAGGTCATGTCAACTATGAGACGTGCCTCAGGCTTGAGTTCTTGTCCAGCATGGCCTCTTCCTGAAGGCTGTGGGGGCTTCATGAGGCCAGAAAGTTTTGCCTACGATGGGATTTGTGAACTGCTCCAAAACTGAAGGTTACCTTCTGCACGACAATCGCGTCCTATTGGATTGTTCCAAGAGGCCCCATATGGAAAGACTCGAGAGCAGGTGTCTAAGCATGGATGCCTGGGAACGCCACCTCATATTCCCACTCTTTAGTCAGGACAAGGCAGGCTCAATCTGCGGGCTCCTGGGTGAGCTACCCAGAGGGGAGAGTTGAAATGGACTCTCCTGAAGATGAGTCCTACTGTGGCTTGGTGGCCTGGGAGAACTTGAATGTGGAGGTGGCTCAGGGACTCTGCAGGATTCTCCAACATGAGGTGTTTGACACGGCTCCAACAAGGAAACTTCCCATGTGGAGACGAGAGGAGTTCTGTTCCGTGCCTCAGGAAAGCCCCATACCCTGTTCTTCGAACCAAAGCCTCTGAGGAGTGACACCTGGAAACCAAAGCAAGAGTTGAGACTACGGCCTAAAGGCCTGTCCGGCTCAACCTTCTATCTCTGTTGACATCTGTGTGCATGCATTCATGGATGTAGCTGCTCAGCTTGTGTCCGAATGCCCCTGTGAGTCCAGTGAGGCTCCCAGTAGTGGGATGTCCTCGGAGGCCTTGAGGTTTCTCATATTCTGGAGGTGTGTGGCCAAAGGAATGGACACAGTTTCCCAGGAGAGAGCAGGCACGGTCCTGTGGTATGGCTCCATAGGACCCAGCCTAGAGGCTGTGTTTGCCAGGGCTGTGGGGACAGATGTCTGAAAAAGCAAACTTGGCTCAGCTAGGGGCCAATGTAATGGCAGGCCTGATCTCTAGTCCTTGAGGGGAGATACTCTGGAAATCAAAGTAGGGCAAGTGGGAGGCAGTCACTCAGGATTATGTCTCTGGGTGTTGCGTTTACAGTGTCCGGTCAGGGTAGGGGTTGTCTCAGAGGCCGAGGAAGAGCCTTCCTCTCGGGGGATTGTCCAAGCTCCCAAGTGTTTGTGTTCATTCTGTGGGAATGAAGAGTACTGTTTTCTGCCACAGGGGACCCCCCAGGAGAGGGACTCTAGAGCACAGCAGTGGGTTCCCTCAACTGGAATACACACCATCTAGTTAGTCCTGGGTGCCTATGGGCATGGGAAGCCACATATGCGGGCTCTTGGTCCAGTCACTGAGAGGCGTTACTTGAATAAGGGTCTCACGCTGAGGGTCACAATGTGTGTTTGTGCCCAAGGCGGCCCTCACGCTTGGGCGTGGCCTCATGGGCCATGCCGTTTTCTCCTAGACTGAAGGTTTGACTCACTGCCAGCAGCAAGGTTTCTTTCCATGGGGAAGGAGGGGTTCTGACTTGTGCATCAGGTTCCCCCCTGTGCAGGGATTGGAGATAAGGTCTAGGTTCCGATGACTGAAAACCCAGGTTGGGAATGGATGGTGGCCTAAGGCAGTGGAGGGTCCCATGTGCTGGGTGTGCAGCCAGCTGTGTCGGTGTCTGTTGGAAGGTCTGGGCTCAGGCTATTTGCGACAGAGCATCACTGGTTAAGGTAGCCTATGCAATTGGGGTGTTGCCGAGGGCCAAGCAGTTTGATCCTCATTTGGGGTTTCTGGGCAGCGCCATAGACAATGTTTTTCTCCTGGGAGGCAGGCACAGTGCTTCATTGTGGCCCCAGAATTCCCAGTAGGGAGGGTTTGTGGGCCAGGAGTGTGAGGACGGAAGTCTGAAAACACAAGCTAGTGTGAGGATTGGAGCCAAGGGCAGAGCAGGCCCACTCTGCAGAGGCTGAATCAAAATCTCCTGCATCTGAAGTCAGGCTGAGGATCAGACGTTGGCTGAGGCTGGAGTATGTGTCCATGATGGCACCTTCATGAAGTGGGGGCCTCATGAGGCCAAGGAAGTTTTCCCACGCTGAGTTTGGAGGTTGCCCCAAACCACAAGGTTTCCTTCTGCGGGACATTCGAGTCCTGTTGCTTGGCTCCAGGACTTACCATATGGAAGGACTGGAGAGCAGGGTTCGAAGGATGGATCCCTGTACAGCATGCCTCGCATTCCCATTGGCTATTAGCGACAAGATATATTTGATCTGCTGCCTCTGGAACACGCGACCCAGGGGGCTGAGTTGAAATGGCCTCTTCTGAGGATGCGTCATAATGTGCGTTTGGCTCCATGGAGACCTTGGAATGTGCTGGTTGTTCAGTGGCCCTGCGGAACTCTCCTACCTGAAGTGTTTGATACATCCCAGTAAGAAAGCTGCCCATGTGGAGATGAGAGAGGTTTGGTTTTTTGCCTCAGAAAAGCCCCATGTGCTGGTCTACGAAAACAGTCCTCTGAGAACGGAAACATGGAAACCAAAGCTAAGGTTCAGATTAGGGCCTGGGGGCCTGTCCATTTCAACCTTCTGTCCCTGGGGACACTCTCTGAGAGTCTAAGTGGAGATAGTTGCTCCGCTGGTGTCAGAGAGCCCCTCTTAGTCCAGGGTGGCCTATACTATTGATGGCCTCAGGGACCTTGGAGCTTTTCCCTAACCTGTAGGGTTGTGGTCAATGGATTGGGCACACTTTCCTTGGAGAGGGCAGGCACAATCTTTCGCTGTTTGGTCCAGAGGCCCTAGCCTGGATGTTGTGTGGGTCCAGGCTGTGGGCACAGAAGTCTGAATACACAAACTCAGCTTATGAGTGGCGCCTAGGGTATGGCAGGCCGGATGTACAGCCCGAGAGGGAGCTCCTGGGCCTCTGAAACAAGGGCGAGTGGGAGGCGTTCCTTCAGGCTTTTGTCTCTGGATGTTGTGTCCGGGATAGCCGTGGATTGGAGCGGTGGCCTCAGGTACTGTGGACGAGTATCCCTCTCTGGGGATTTGTCCCAGCTCCCAAGAGTTTGGGGTGATTTTGTGGGAAGGGTGGAGTCGTGTTGTCTGGCTCATGGGTCTCTCCAAGAAAGGGATTCCAGAGCAGAGCTCCAGGTACGGGCGGGGTGACTGGAAAATTCAAACCGTGGTGAGGATTGGGTACATAGGGGCTTGGCAAGCCCCATATGTGGGCTCTTGGTCCAGGCCCTGACAGGCCTTTCTTTGACATGGGGCTCATGCTGAGGGTCACAGTGTGAATTTGTGCCCAAGCAGCACTCAAGTTTGGGCGTGGCATCAGGGGCCATGAAGGTTTCTCCCACCCTGAAGGTGTGACTCCAGGCCAAGAGCAAGCTTGACAGCCATGGGGAAGGAGGAGTTCTGTTTTGTGCTTGCTATACCCAGCTGTGTGGAGAATTGATATAATGTCTAGGTTCAGATATCTGAAAACCATGGTTAGGATGAGGTGACGGCATAAGACCAAGGCGTGTCCGAAGTGCTGGGTGTGCGGCCAGCTGTCTCCTTGTCTGTCTGGACGTCTGGCTTCAGGCTGTGTCAGGCAGAGCATGAGTGCCCAGAGCAGCCTATCCAGTTCGGGTACCGACGAGGCCCGAGCAGGTTGATCCTCATCTGGGTTTTCTGGAGAGCCCCACAGGGAAACATTTTTCTCCGTTGGTCAGACACTAGGCTGGGTTTTGGTTCTGGAGTTAATAGTCCGGAGGGCTTGTTTGCCAGGAGTGTGAGGAAAGAAGTCTGAAAACACAAGCTAGCGTGAGGTTTGGGACCGAAGGCACGGCAGGCCCACTCTGCAGAGGCTGAATCGAGATCTCCTGCACTGAGGTCATGTCAACTATGAGACGTCCCTCAGGCTAGAGTTCTTGTCCAGCATGGCCTCTTCCTGAAGGCTGTGGGGGCTTCATGAGGCCAGAAAGTTTTGCCTACGATGGGATTTGTGAACTGCTCCAAAACTGAAGGTTACCTTCTGCACGACAGTCGAGTCCTATTGGATGGTTCCAAGAGGCCCCATATGGAAAGACTTGAGAGCAGGTGTCTAAACATGGATGCCTGGGAACGCCACCTCATATTCCCACTCTTTAGTCAGGACAAGACAGGCTCAATCTGCGGGCTCCTGGGTGAGCTACCCAGAGGGGAGAGTTGAAATAGACTCTCCTGAAGATGAGTCCTACTGTGGCATGGTCGCCTGGGAGACCTTGGAATGTGGAGGTGGCTCAGGGACTCTGCAGGATTCTCCAACATGAGGTGTTTGACACGGCTCCAACAAGGAAACTTCCCATCTGGAGACGAGAGGAATTCTGTTCCCTGCCTCAGGAAAGCCCCATACCCTGTTCTTCGAACCAAAGCCTCTGAGGAGTGACACCTGGAAACCAAAGCAAGAGTTGACACTATGGCCTAAAGGCCTGTCCGGCTCAACCTTCTATCTCTGTTGACATCTGTGTGCATGCATTCATGGATGTAGCTGCTCAGCTTGTGTCCGAATGCCCCTGTGAGTCCAGTGAGGCTCCCAGTAGTGGGATGTCCTCGGAGGCCTTGAGGTTTCTCATATTCTGGAGGTGTGTGGCCGAAGGAATGGACACAGTTTCCCAGGAGAGAGCAGGCACGGTCCTGTGGTATGGCTCCAGAGGACCCAGCCTAGAGGCTGTGTTTGCCAGGGCTGTGGGGACAGATGTCTGAAAAAGCAAACTTGGCTCAGCTAGGGGCCAATGTAATGGCAGGCCTGATCTCTAGTCCTTGAGGGGAGATACTCTGGAAATCAAAGTAGGGCAAGTGGGAGGCAGTCACTCAGGATTATGTCTCTGGGTGTTGCGTTTACAGTGTCCGGTCAGGGTAGGGGTTGTCTCAGAGGCCGAGGAAGAGCCTTCCTCTCGGGGGATTGTCCAAGCTCCCAAGTGTTTGTGTTCATTCTGTGGGAATGAAGAGTACTGTTTTCTGCCACAGGGGAACCCCCAGGAGAGGGACTCTAGAGCACAGCAGTGGGTTCCCTCAACTGGAATACACACCATCTAGTTAGTCCTGGGTGCCTATGGGCATGGCAAGCCACATATGCGGGCTCTTGGTCCAGTCACTGAGAGGTGTTACTTGAATAAGGTACTCACGCTGAGGGTCACAATGTGTGTTTGTGCCCAAGGCGGCCCTCACGCTTGGGCGTGGCCTCATGGGCCATGCCGTTTTCTCCTAGACTGAAGGTTTGACTCACTGCCAGCAGCAAGGTTTCTTGCCATGGGGAAGGAGGGGTTCTGACTTGTGCATCAGGTTCCCCCCTGTGCAGGGATTGGAGATAAGGTCTAGGTTCCGATGACTGAAAACCCAGGTTAGGAATGGATGGTGGCCTAAGGCAGTGGCGGGTCCAATGTGCTGGGTGTGCAGCCAGCTGTGTCGGTGTCTGTTGGAAGGTCTGGGCTCAGGCTATTTGCGACAGAGCATCACTGGTTAAGGTAGCCTATGCAATTGGGGTGTTGCCGAGGGCCAAGCAGTTTGATCCTCATTTGGGGTTTCTGCGCAGCGCCATAGACAATGTTTTTCTCCTGGGAGGCAGGCACAGTGCTTCATTGTGGCCCCAGAATTCCCAGTAGGGAGGGTTTGTGGGCCAGGAGTGTGAGGACAGAAGTCTGAAAACACAAGCTAGTGTGAGGATTGGAGCCAAGGGCATAGCAGGCCCACTCTGCAGAGGCTGAATCAAAATCTCCTGCATCTGAAGTAAGGCTGAGGATCAGACGTTGGCTGAGGCTGGAGTATGTGTCCATGATGGCACCTTCATGAAGTGGGGGCCTCATGAGGCCAAGGAAGTTTTCCCACGCTGAGTTTGGAGGTTGCCCCAAACCACAAGGTTTCCTTCTGCGGGACATTCGAGTCCTGTTGCATCGCTCCAGGACATACCATATGGAAGGACTGCAGAGCAGGGTTCGAAGGATGGATCCCTGTACAGCATGCCTCGCATTCCCATTGGCTATTAGCGACAAGATATGTTTGATCTGCTGCCTCTGGAACACGCGACCCAGGGGCCTGAGATGAAATGGCATCTCCTGAGGATGCGTCATAATGTGCGTTTGGGTCCATGGAGACCTTGGAATGTGCTGGTTGTTCAGTGGCCCTGCGGAACTCTCCTACCTGAAGTGTTTGATACATCCCAGTAAGAAAGCTGCCCATGTGGAGATGAGAGAGGTTTGGTTTGGTGCCTCAGAAAAGCCCCATGTGCTGGTCTACGAAAACAGTCCTCTGAGAACGGAAACATGGAAACCAAAGCTAAGGTTCAGATTAGGGCCTGGGGGCCTGTCCATTTCAACCTTCTGTCTCTGGGGACACTGTCTGAGAGTCTAAGTGGAGATAGTTGCTCCGCTGGTGTCAGAGAGCCCCTCTTAGTCCAGGGTGGCCTATACTATTGATGGCCTCAGGGACCTTGGAGCTTTTCCCTAACCTGTAGGGTTGAGGTCAATGGATTGGGCACACTTTCCTTGGAGAGGGCAGGCACAATCTTTCGCTGTTTGGTCCAGAGGCCCTAGCCTGGATGTTGTGTGGGTCCAGGCTGTGGGCACAGAAGTCTGAATACACAAACTCAGCTTATGAGTGGCGCCTAGGGTATGGCAGGCCGGAGGTACAGCCCGAGAGGGAGCTCCTGGGCCTCTAAACAAGGGCGAGTGGGAGGCGTTCCTTCAGGCTTTTGTCTCTGGATGTTGTGTCCGGGATAGCCGTGGATTGGAGCGGTGGCCTCAGGTACTGTGGACGAGTATCCCTCTCTGGGGATTTGTCCCAGCTCCCAAGAGTTTGGGGTCATTTTGTGGGAAGGGTGGAGTCGTGTTGTCTGGCTCATGGGTCTCTCCAAGAAAGGGATTCCAGAGCAGAGCTCCAGGTACGGGCGGGGCGACTGGAAAATTCAAACCGTGGTGAGGATTGGGTGCATAGGGGCTTGGCAAGCCCCATATGTGGGCTCTTGGTCCAGGACCTGACAGGCCTTTCTTTGACATGGGGCTCATGCTGAGGGTCACAGTGTGAATTTGTGCCCAAGCAGCACTCAAGTTTGGGCGTGGCATCAGGGGCCATGAAGGTTTCTCCCACCCTGAAGGTGTGACTCCAGGCCAAGAGCAAGCTTGACAGCCATGGGGAAGGAGGAGTTCTGTTTTGTGCTTGCTATACCCAGCTGTATGGAGAATTGATATAATGTCTAGGTTCAGATATCTGAAAACCAAGGTTAGGATGAGGTGACGGCATAAGACCATGGCGTGTCCGAAGTGCTGGGTGTGCGGCCAGCTGTCTCCTTGTCTGTCTGGACGTCTGGCTTCGGACTGTGTAGGGTAGAGCATGAGTGCCCAGAGCAGCCTATCCAGTTCGGGTACCGTCGAGGCCCGAGCAGGTTGATCCTCATCTGGGTTTTCTGGAGAGCCCCACAGGGAAACGTTTTTCTTCCGTTGGGCAGACACTGGGCTGGGTTGTGGTTCTGGAGTTCCTAGTCCGGAGGGCTTGTTTGCCAGGAGTGTGATTAAGGAAGTCTGAAAACACAAGCTAGCGTGAGGTTTGGGACCGAGGGCACGGCAGGCCCACTCTGCAGATGCTGAATCGAGATCTCCTGCACTGAGGTCATGTCAACTATGAGACGTGCCTCAGGCTTGAGTTCTTGTCCAGCATGGCCTCTTCCTGAAGGCTGTGGGGGCTTCATGAGGCCAGAAAGTTTTGCCTACGATGGGATTTGTGAACTGCTCCAAAACTGAAGGTTACCTTCTGCACGACAATCGCGTCCTATTGGATTGTTCCAAGAGGCCCCATATGGAAAGACTCGAGAGCAGGTGTCTAAGCATGGATGCCTGGGAACGCCACCTCATATTCCCACTCTTTAGTCAGGACAAGGCAGGCTCAATCTGCGGGCTCCTGGGTGAGCTACCCAGAGGGGAGAGTTGAAATGGACTCTCCTGAAGATGAGTCCTACTGTGGCTTGGTGGCCTGGGAGAACTTGAATGTGGAGGTGGCTCAGGGACTCTGCAGGATTCTCCAACATGAGGTGTTTGACACGGCTCCAACAAGGAAACTTCCCATGTGGAGACGAGAGGAGTTCTGTTCCGTGCCTCAGGAAAGCCCCATACCCTGTTCTTCGAACCAAAGCCTCTGAGGAGTGACACCTGGAAACCAAAGCAAGAGTTGAGACTATGGCCTAAAGGCCTGTCCGGCTCAACCTTCTATCTCTGTTGACATCTGTGTGCATGCATTCATGGATGTAGCTGCTCAGCTTGTGTCCGAATGCCCCTGTGAGTCCAGTGAGGCTCCCAGTAGTGGGATGTCCTCGGAGGCCTTGAGGTTTCTCATATTCTGGAGGTGTGTGGCCAAAGGAATGGACACAGTTTCCCAGGAGAGAGCAGGCACGGTCCTGTGGTATGGCTCCATAGGACCCAGCCTAGAGGCTGTGTTTGCCAGGGCTGTGGGGACAGATGTCTGAAAAAGCAAACTTGGCTCAGCTAGGGGCCAATGTAATGGCAGGCCTGATCTCTAGTCCTTGAGGGGAGATACTCTGGAAATCAAAGTAGGGCAAGTGGGAGGCAGTCACTCAGGATTATGTCTCTGGGTGTTGCGTTTACAGTGTCCGGTCAGGGTAGGGGTTGTCTCAGAGGCCGAGGAAGAGCCTTCCTCTCGGGGGATTGTCCAAGCTCCCAAGTGTTTGTGTTCATTCTGTGGGAATGAAGAGTACTGTTTTCTGCCACAGGGGACCCCCCAGGAGAGGGACTCTAGAGCACAGCAGTGGGTTCCCTCAACTGGAATACACACCATCTAGTTAGTCCTGGGTGCCTATGGGCATGGGAAGCCACATATGCGGGCTCTTGGTCCAGTCACTGAGAGGCGTTACTTGAATAAGGGTCTCACGCTGAGGGTCACAATGTGTGTTTGTGCCCAAGGCGGCCCTCACGCTTGGGCGTGGCCTCATGGGCCATGCCGTTTTCTCCTAGACTGAAGGTTTGACTCACTGCCAGCAGCAAGGTTTCTTTCCATGGGGAAGGAGGGGTTCTGACTTGTGCATCAGGTTCCCCCCTGTGCAGGGATTGGAGATAAGGTCTAGGTTCCGATGACTGAAAACCCAGGTTGGGAATGGATGGTGGCCTAAGGCAGTGGAGGGTCCCATGTGCTGGGTGTGCAGCCAGCTGTGTCGGTGTCTGTTGGAAGGTCTGGGCTCAGGCTATTTGCGACAGAGCATCACTGGTTAAGGTAGCCTATGCAATTGGGGTGTTGCCGAGGGCCAAGCAGTTTGATCCTCATTTGGGGTTTCTGGGCAGCGCCATAGACAATGTTTTTCTCCTGGGAGGCAGGCACAGTGCTTCATTGTGGCCCCAGAATTCCCAGTAGGGAGGGTTTGTGGGCCAGGAGTGTGAGGACGGAAGTCTGAAAACACAAGCTAGTGTGAGGATTGGAGCCAAGGGCAGAGCAGGCCCACTCTGCAGAGGCTGAATCAAAATCTCCTGCATCTGAAGTCAGGCTGAGGATCAGACGTTGGCTGAGGCTGGAGTATGTGTCCATGATGGCACCTTCATGAAGTGGGGGCCTCATGAGGCCAAGGAAGTTTTCCCACGCTGAGTTTGGAGGTTGCCCCAAACCACAAGGTTTCCTTCTGCGGGACATTCGAGTCCTGTTGCTTGGCTCCAGGACTTACCATATGGAAGGACTGGAGAGCAGGGTTCGAAGGATGGATCCCTGTACAGCATGCCTCGCATTCCCATTGGCTATTAGCGACAAGATATATTTGATCTGCTGCCTCTGGAACACGCGACCCAGGGGGCTGAGTTGAAATGGCCTCTTCTGAGGATGCGTCATAATGTGCGTTTGGCTCCATGGAGACCTTGGAATGTGCTGGTTGTTCAGTGGCCCTGCGGAACTCTCCTACCTGAAGTGTTTGATACATCCCAGTAAGAAAGCTGCCCATGTGGAGATGAGAGAGGTTTGGTTTTTTGCCTCAGAAAAGCCCCATGTGCTGGTCTACGAAAACAGTCCTCTGAGAACGGAAACATGGAAACCAAAGCTAAGGTTCAGATTAGGGCCTGGGGGCCTGTCCATTTCAACCTTCTGTCCCTGGGGACACTCTCTGAGAGTCTAAGTGGAGATAGTTGCTCCGCTGGTGTCAGAGAGCCCCTCTTAGTCCAGGGTGGCCTATACTATTGATGGCCTCAGGGACCTTGGAGCTTTTCCCTAACCTGTAGGGTTGTGGTCAATGGATTGGGCACACTTTCCTTGGAGAGGGCAGGCACAATCTTTCGCTGTTTGGTCCAGAGGCCCTAGCCTGGATGTTGTGTGGGTCCAGGCTGTGGGCACAGAAGTCTGAATACACAAACTCAGCTTATGAGTGGCGCCTAGGGTATGGCAGGCCGGATGTACAGCCCGAGAGGGAGCTCCTGGGCCTCTGAAACAAGGGCGAGTGGGAGGCGTTCCTTCAGGCTTTTGTCTCTGGATGTTGTGTCCGGGATAGCCGTGGATTGGAGCGGTGGCCTCAGGTACTGTGGACGAGTATCCCTCTCTGGGGATTTGTCCCAGCTCCCAAGAGTTTGGGGTGATTTTGTGGGAAGGGTGGAGTCGTGTTGTCTGGCTCATGGGTCTCTCCAAGAAAGGGATTCCAGAGCAGAGCTCCAGGTACGGGCGGGGTGACTGGAAAATTCAAACCGTGGTGAGGATTGGGTACATAGGGGCTTGGCAAGCCCCATATGTGGGCTCTTGGTCCAGGCCCTGACAGGCCTTTCTTTGACATGGGGCTCATGCTGAGGGTCACAGTGTGAATTTGTGCCCAAGCAGCACTCAAGTTTGGGCGTGGCATCAGGGGCCATGAAGGTTTCTCCCACCCTGAAGGTGTGACTCCAGGCCAAGAGCAAGCTTGACAGCCATGGGGAAGGAGGAGTTCTGTTTTGTGCTTGCTATACCCAGCTGTGTGGAGAATTGATATAATGTCTAGGTTCAGATATCTGAAAACCATGGTTAGGATGAGGTGACGGCATAAGACCAAGGCGTGTCCGAAGTGCTGGGTGTGCGGCCAGCTGTCTCCTTGTCTGTCTGGACGTCTGGCTTCAGGCTGTGTCAGGCAGAGCATGAGTGCCCAGAGCAGCCTATCCAGTTCGGGTACCGACGAGGCCCGAGCAGGTTGATCCTCATCTGGGTTTTCTGGAGAGCCCCACAGGGAAACATTTTTCTCCGTTGGTCAGACACTAGGCTGGGTTTTGGTTCTGGAGTTAATAGTCCGGAGGGCTTGTTTGCCAGGAGTGTGAGGAAAGAAGTCTGAAAACACAAGCTAGCGTGAGGTTTGGGACCGAAGGCACGGCAGGCCCACTCTGCAGAGGCTGAATCGAGATCTCCTGCACTGAGGTCATGTCAACTATGAGACGTCCCTCAGGCTAGAGTTCTTGTCCAGCATGGCCTCTTCCTGAAGGGTGTGTGGGCTTCATGAGGCCAGAAAGTTTTGCCTACGATGGGATTTGTGAACTGCTCCAAAACTGAAGGTTACCTTCTGCACGACAGTCGAGTCCTATTGGATGGTTCCAAGAGGCCCCATATGGAAAGACTCGAGAGCAGGTGTCTAAACATGGATGCCTGGGAACGCCACCTCATATTCCCACTCTTTAGTCAGGACAAGACAGGCTCAATCTGCGGGCTCCTGGGTGAGCTACCCAGAGGGGAGAGTTGAAATAGACTCTCCTGAAGATGAGTCCTACTGTGGCATGGTCGCCTGGGAGACCTTGGAATGTGGAGGTGGCTCAGGGACTCTGCAGGATTCTCCAACATGAGGTGTTTGACACGGCACCAACAAGGAAACTTCCCATGTGGAGACGAGAGGAATTCTGTTCCGTGCCTCAGGAAAGCCCCATACCCTGTTCTTCGAACCAAAGCCTCTGAGGAGTGACACCTGGAAACCAAAGCAAGAGTTGAGACTATGGCCTAAAGGCCTGTCCGGCTCAACCTTCTATCTCTGTTGACATCTGTGTGCATGCATTCATGGATGTAGCTGCTCAGCTTGTGTCCGAATGCCCCTGTGAGTCCAGTGAGGCTCCCAGTAGTGGGATGTCCTCGGAGGCCTTGAGGTTTCTCATATTCTGGAGGTGTGTGGCCGAAGGAATGGACACAGTTTCCCAGGAGAGAGCAGGCACGGTCCTGTGGTATGGCTCCAGAGGACCCAGCCTAGAGGCTGTGTTTGCCAGGGCTGTGGGGACAGATGTCTGAAAAAGCAAACTTGGCTCAGCTAGGGGCCAATGTAATGGCAGGCCTGATCTCTAGTCCTTGAGGGGAGATACTCTGGAAATCAAATTAGGGCAAGTGGGAGGCAGTCACTCAGGATTATGTCTCTGGGTGTTGCGTTTACAGTGTCCGGTCAGGGTAGGGGTTGTCTCAGAGGCCGAGGAAGAGCCTTCCTCTCGGGGGATTGTCCAAGCTCCCAAGTGTTTGTGTTCATTCTGTGGGAATGAAGAGTACTGTTTTCTGCCACAGGGGAACCCCCAGGAGAGGGACTCTAGAGCACAGCAGTGGGTTCCCTCAACTGGAATACACACCATCTAGTTAGTCTTGGGTGCCTATGGGCATGGCAAGCCACATATGCGGGCTCTTGGTCCAGGCACTGAGAGGCGTTACTTGAATAAGGTACTCACGCTGAGGGTCACAATGTGTGTTTGTGCCCTAGGCGGCCCTCACGCTTGGGCGTGGCCTCATGGGCCATGCCGTTTTCTCCTACACTGAAGGTTTGACTCACTGCCAGCAGCAAGGTTTCTTGCCATGGGGAAGGAGGGGTTCTGACTTGTGCATCAGGTTCCCCCCTGTGCAGGGATTGGAGATAAGGTCTAGGTTCCGATGACTGAAAACCCAGGTTGGGAATGGATGGTGGCCTAAGGCAGTGGCGGGTCCAATGTGCTGGGTGTGCAGCCAGCTGTGTCGGTGTCTGTTGGAAGGTCTGGGCTCAGGCTATTTGCGACAGAGCATCACTGGTTAAGGTAGCCTATGCAATTGGGGTGTTGCCGAGGGCCAAGCAGTTTGATCCTCATTTGGGGTTTCTGGGCAGCGCCATAGACAATGTTTTTCTCCTGGGAGGCAGGCACAGTGCTTCATTGTGGCCCCAGAATTCCCAGTAGGGAGGGTTTGTGGGCCAGGAGTGTGAGGACGGAAGTCTGAAAACACAAGCTAGTGTGAGGATTGGAGCCAAGGGCGGAGCAGGCCCACTCTGCAGAGGCTGAATCAAAATCTCCTGCATCTGAAGTCAGGCTGAGGATCAGACGTTGGCTGAGGCTGGCGTATGTGTCCATGATGGCCCCTCATGAAGTGGGGGCCTCATGAGGCCAAGGAAGTTTTCCCACGCTGAGTTTGGAGGTTGCCCCAAACCACAAGGTTTCCTTCTGCGGGACATTCGAGTCCTGTTGCTTGGCTCCAGGACATACCATATGGAAGGACTGGAGAGCAGGGTTCGAAGGATGGATCCCTGTACAGCATGCCTCGCATTCCCATTGGCTATTAGCGACAAGATATATTTGATCTGCTGCCTCTGGAACACGCGACCCAGGGGGCTGAGTTGAAATGGCCTCTCCTGAGGATGCGTCATAATGTGCGTTTGGGTCCATGGAGACCTTGGAATGTGCTGGTTGTTCAGTGGCCCTGGGGAACTCTCCTACCTGAAGTGTTTGATACATCCCAGTAAGAAAGCTGCCCATGTGGAGATGAGAGAGGTTTGGTTTGGTACCTCAGAAAAGCCCCATGTGCCGGTCTACGGAAACAGTCCTCTGAGAACGGAAACATGGAAACCAAAGCTAAGGTTCAGATTAGGGCCTGGGGGCCTGTCCATTTCAACCTTCTGTCTCTGGGGACACTGTCTGAGAGTCTAAGTGGAGATAGTTGCTCCGCTGGTGTCAGAGAGCCCCTCTAAGTCCAGGGTGGCCTATACTATTGATGTCCTCAGGGGCCTTGAGCTTTTCCCTAACCTGTAGGGTTGTGGTCAATGGATTAGGCACACTTTCCTTGGAGAGGGTAGGCACAATCTTTCGCTATTTGGTCCAGAGGCCCTAGCCTGGATGTTGTGTGGGTCCAGGCTGTGGGCACAGAAGTCTGAATACACAAACTCAGCTTATGAGTGGCGCCTAGGGTATGGCAGGCCGGATGCACAGCCCGAGAGGGAGCTCCTGGGCCTCTGAAACAAGGGCGAGTGGGAGGAGTTCCTTCAGGCTTTTGTCTCTGGATGTTGTGTCCGGGATAGCCGTGGATTGGAGCGGTGGCCTCAGGTCCTGTGGACGAGTATCCCTCTCTGGGGATTTGTCCCAGCTCCCAAGAGTTTGGGGTCATTTTGTGGGAAGGGTTGAGTCGTGTTGTCTGGCTCATGGGTGTCTCCAAGAAAGGGATTCCAGAGCAGAGCTCCAGGTACGGGCGGAGCGACTGGAAAATTCAAACCGTGGTGAGGATTGGGTGCATAGGGGCTTGGCAAGCCCCATATGTGGGCTCTTGGTCCAGGCCCTGACAGGCCTTTCTTTGACATGGGGCTCATGCTGAGGGTCACAGTGTGAATTTCTGCCCAAGCAGCACTCAAGTTTGGGCGTGGCATCAGGGGCCATGAAGGTTTCTCCCACCCTGAAGGTGTGACTCCATGCCAAGAGCAAGCTTGACAGCCATGGGGAAGGAGGAGTTCTGTTTTGTGCTTGCTATACCCAGCTGAGTGGAGAATTGATATAATGTCTAGGTTCAGATATCTGAAAACCAAGGTTAGGATGAAGTGACGGCATAAGACCATGGCGTGTCCGAAGTGCTGGGTGTGCGGCCAGCTGTCTCCTTGTCTGTCTGGACGTCTGGCTTCAGGCTGTGTCAGGCAGAGCATGAGTGCCCAGAGCAGCCTATCCAGTTCGGGTACCGTCGAGGCCCGAGCAGGTTGATCCTCATCTGGGTTTTCTGGAGAGCCCCACAGGGAAACGTTTTTCTTCCGTTGGGCAGACACTGGGCTGGGTTGTGTTTCTGGAGTTCCTAGTCCGGAGGGCTTGTTTGCCAGGAGTGTGAGGAAGGAAGTCTGACAACACAAGCTAGCGTGAGGTTTGGTACCGAGGGCACGGCAGGCCCACTCTGCAGATGCATAATCGAGATCTCCTGCACTGAGGTCATGTCAACTATGAGACGTGCCTCAGGCTAGAGTTCGTGTCCAGCATGGCCTCTTCCTGAAGGGTGTGGGGGCTTCATGAGGCCAGAAAGTTTTGCCTACGATGGGATTTGTGAACTGCTCCAAAACTGAAGGTTACCTTCTGCACGACAGTCGAGTCCTATTGGATGGTTCCAAGAGGCCCCATATGGAAAGACTCGAGAGCAGGTGTCTAAGCATGGATGCCTGGGAACGCGACCTCATACTCCCACTCTTTAGTCAGGACAAGGCAGGCTCAATCTGCGGGCTCCTGGGTGAGCTACCGAGAGGGGAGAGTTGAAATGGACTCTCCTGAAGATGAGTCCTACTGTGGCTTGGTGGCCTGGGAGACCTTGGAATGTGGAGGTGGCTCAGGGACTCTGCAGGATTCTCCAACATGAGGTGTTTGAAACGGCTCCAACAAGCAAACTTCCCATGTGGAGACGAGAGGTGTTCTGTTCCGTGCCTCAGGAAAGCCCCATACCATGTTCTTCGACCAAAGCCTCTGAGGAGTGACACCTGGAAACCAAAGCAAGAGTTGAGACTACGGCCTAAAGGCCAGTCCGGCTCAACCTTCTATCTCTGTTGACATCTGTGTGCATGCATTCATGGATGTAGCTGCTCAGCTTGTGTCCGAATGCCCCTGTGAGTCCAGTGAGGCTCCCAGTAATGGGATGTCCTCGGAGGCCTTGAGGTTTCTCATATTCTGGAGGTGTGTGGCCAAAGGAATGGACACAGTTTCCCAGGAGAGAGCAGGCACGGTCCTGTGGTATGGCTCCAGAGGACCCAGCCTAGAGGCTGTGTTTGCCAGGGCTGTGGGGACAGATGTCTGAAAAAGCAAACGTGGCTCAGCTAGGGGCCAATGTAATGGCAGGCCTGATCTCTAGTCCGTGAGGGGAGATCCTCTGGAAATCAAAGTAGGGCAAGTGGGAGGCAGTCACTCAGGATTTTGTCTCTGGGTGTTGCGTTTACAGTGTCCGGTCAGGGTAGGGGTTGTCTCAGAGGCCGAGGAAGAGCCTTCCTCTCGGGGGATTGTCCAAGCTCCCAAGTGTTTGTGTTCATTCTGTGGGAATGAAGAGTACTGTTTTCTGCCACAGAGGACCCCCCAGGAGAGGGACTCTAGAGCACAGCAGTGGGTTCCCTCAACTGGAATACACACCATCTAGTTAGTCCTGGGTGCCTATGGGCATGGCAAGCCACATATGCGGGCTCTTGGTCCAGTCACTGAGAGGCGTTACTTGAATAAGGTACTCACGCTGAGGGTCACGATGTGTGTTTGTGCCCTAGGCGGCCCTCACGCTTGGGCGTGGCCTCATGGGCCATGCCGTTTTCTCCTACACTGGAGGTTTGACACACTGCCAGCAGCAAGGTTTCTTGCCATGGGGAAGGAGGGGTTCTGACTTGTGCATCAGGTTCCCCCCTGTGCAGGGATTGGAGATAAGGTCTAGGTTCCGATGACTGAAAACCCAGGTTGGGAATGGATGGTGGCCTAAGGCAGTGGAGGGTCCCATGTGCTGGGTGTGCAGCCAGCTGTGTCGGTGTCTGTTGGAAGGTCTGGGCTCAGGCTATTTGCGACAGAGCATCACTGTTTAAGGTAGCCTATGCAATTGGGGTGTTGCCGAGGGCCAAGCAGTTTGATCCTCATTTGGGGTTTCTGGGCAGCGCCATAGACAATGTTTTTCTCCTGGGAGGCAGGCACAGTGCTTCATTGTGGCCCCAGAATTCCCAGTAGGGAGGGTTTGTGGGCCAGGAGTGTGAGGACGGAAGTCTGAAAACACAAGCTAGTGTGAGGATTGGAGCCAAGGGCAGAGCAGGCCCACTCTGCAGAGGCTGAATCAAAATCTCCTGCATCTGAAGTCAGGCTGAGGATCAGACGTTGGCTGAGGCTGGAGTATGTGTCCATGATGGCACCTTCATGAAGTGGGGGCCTCATGAGGCCAAGGAAGTTTTCCCACGCTGAGTTTGGAGGTTGCCCCAAACCACAAGGTTTCCTTCTGCGGGACATTCGAGTCCTGTTGCTTGGCTCCAGGACTTACCATATGGAAGGACTGGAGAGCAGGGTTCGAAGGATGGATCCCTGTACAGCATGCCTCGCATTCCCATTGGCTATTAGCGACAAGATATATTTGATCTGCTGCCTCTGGAACACGCGACCCAGGGGGCTGAGTTGAAATGGCCTCTTCTGAGGATGCGTCATAATGTGCGTTTGGCTCCATGGAGACCTTGGAATGTGCTGGTTGTTCAGTGGCCCTGCGGAACTCTCCTACCTGAAGTGTTTGATACATCCCAGTAAGAAAGCTGCCCATGTGGAGATGAGAGAGGTTTGGTTTGTTGCCTCAGAAAAGCCCCATGTGCTGGTCTACGAAAACAGTCCTCTGAGAATGGAAACATGGAAACCAAAGCTAAGGTTCAGATTAGGGCCTGGGGGCCTGTCCATTTCAACCTTCTGTCCCTGGGGACACTGTCTGAGAGTCTAAGTGGAGATAGTTGCTCCGCTGGTGTCAGAGAGCCCCTCTTAGTCCAGGGTGGCCTATACTATTGATGGCCTCAGGGACCTTGGAGCTTTTCCCTAACCTGTAGGGTTGTGGTCAATGGATTGGGCACACTTTCCTTGGAGAGGGCAGGCACAATCTTTCGCTGTTTGGTCCAGAGGCCCTAGCCTGGATGTTGTGTGGGTCCAGGCTGTGGGCACAGAAGTCTGAATACACAAACTCAGCTTATGAGTGGCGCCTAGGGTATGGCAGGCCGGATGTACAGCCCGAGAGGGAGCTCCTGGGCCTCTGAAACAAGGGCGAGTGGGAGGCGTTCCTTCAGGCTTTTGTCTCTGGATGTTGTGTCCGGGATAGCCGTGGATTGGAGCGGTGGCCTCAGGTACTGTGGACGAGTATCCCTCTCTGGGGATTTGTCCCAGCTCCCAAGAGTTTGGGGTGATTTTGTGGGAAGGGTGGAGTCGTGTTGTCTGGCTCATGGGTCTCTCCAAGAAAGGGATTCCAGAGCAGAGCTCCAGGTACGGGCGGGGCGACTGGAAAATTCAAACCGTGGTGAGGATTGGGTGCATAGGGGCTTGGCAAGCCCCATATGTGGGCTCTTGGTCCAGGCACTGACAGGCCTTTCTTTGACATGGGGCTCATGCTGAGGGTCACAGTGTGAATTTGTGCCCAAGCAGCACTCAAGTTTGGGCGTGGCATCAGGGGCCATGAAGGTTTCTCCCACCCTGAAGGTGTGACTCCAGGCCAAGAGCAAGCTTGACAGCCAAGGGGAAGGAGGAGTTCTGTTTTGTGCTTGCTATACCCAGCTGTGTGGAGAATTGATATAATATCTAGGTTCAGATATCTGAAAACCAAGGTTAGGATGAGGTGACGGCATAAGACCATGGCGTGTCCGAAGTGCTGGGTGTGCGGCCAGCTGTCTCCTTGTCTGTCTGGACGTCTGGCTTCAGGCTGTGTCAGGCAGAGCATGAGTGCCCAGAGCAGCCTATCCAGTTCGGGTACCGACGAGGCCCGAGCAGGTTGATCCTCATCTGGGTTTTCTGGAGAGCCCCACAGGGAAACATTTTTCTTCCGTTGGTCAGACACTAGGCTGGGTTTTGGTTCTGGAGTTAATAGTCCGGAGGGCTTGTTTGCCAGGAGTGTGAGGAAGGAAGTCTGAAAACACAAGCTAGCGTGAGGTTTGGGACCGAAGGCACGGCAGGCCCACTCTGCAGAGGCTGAATCGAGATCTCCTGCACTGAGGTCATGTCAACTATGAGACGTCCCTCAGGCTAGAGTTCTTGTCCAGCATGGCCTCTTCCTGAAGGGTGTGTGGGCTTCATGAGGCCAGAAAGTTTTGCCTACGATGGGATTTGTGAACTGCTCCAAAACTGAAGGTTACCTTCTGCACGACAGTCGAGTCCTATTGGATGGTTCCAAGAGGCCCCATATGGAAAGACTCGAGAGCAGGTGTCTAAACATGGATGCCTGGGAACGCCACCTCATATTCCCACTCTTTAGTCAGGACAAGACAGGCTCAATCTGCGGGCTCCTGGGTGAGCTACCCAGAGGGGAGAGTTGAAATGGACTCTCCTGAAGATGAGTCCTACTGCGGCATGGTGGCCTGGGAGACCTTGGAATGTGGAGGTGGCTCAGGGACTCTGCAGGATTCTCCAACATGAGGTGTTTGACATGGCTCCAACAAGGAAACTTCCCATGTGGAGACGAGAGGAATTCTTTTCCGTGCCTCAGGAAAGCCCCATACCCTGTTCTTCGAACCAAAGCCTCTGAGGAGTGACACCTGGAAACAAAAGCAAGAGTTGAGACTATGGCCTAAAGGCCTGTCCGGCTCAACCTTCTATCTCTGTTGACATCTGTGTGCATGCATTCAAGGATGTAGCTGCTCAGCTTGTGTCCGAATGCCCCTGTGAGTCCAGTGAGGCTCCCAGTAGTGGGATGTCCTCGGAGGCCTTGAGGTTTCTCATATTCTGGAGGTGTGTGGCCGAAGGAATGGACACAGTTTCCCAGGAGAGAGCAGGCACGGTCCTGTGGTATGGCTCCAGAGGACCCAGCCTAGAGGCTGTGTTTGCCATGGCTGTGGGGACAGATGTCTGAAAAAGCAAACTTGGCTCAGCTAGGGGCCAATGTAATGGCAGGCCTGATCTCTAGTCCTTGAGGGGAGATACTCTGGAAATCAAAGTAGGGCAAGTGGGAGGCAGTCACTCAGGATTATGTCTCTGGGTGTTGCGTTTACAGTGTCCGGTCAGGGTAGGGGTTGTCTCAGAGGCCGAGGAAGAGCCTTCCTCTCGGGGGATTGTCCAAGCTCCCAAGTGTTTGTGTTCATTCTGTGGGAATGAAGAGTACTGTTTTCTGCCACAGGGGAACCCCCAGGAGAGGGACTCTAGAGCACAGCAGTGGGTTCCCTCAACTGGAATACACACCATCTAGTTAGTCTTGGGTGCCTATGGGCATGGCAAGCCACATATGCGGGCTCTTGGTCCAGTCACTGAGAGGCGTTACTTGAATAAGGTACTCACGCTGAGGGTCACAATGTGTGTTTGTGCCCTAGGCGGCCCTCACGCTTGGGCGTGGCCTCATGGGCCATGCCGTTTTCTCCTAGACTGAAGGTTTGACTCACTGCCAGCAGCAAGGTTTCTTGCCATGGGGAAGGAGGGGTTCTGACTTGTGCATCAGGTTCCCCCCTGTGCAGGGATTGGAGATAAGGTCTAGGTTCCGATGACTGAAAACCCAGGTTGGGAATGGATGGTGGCCTAAGGCAGTGGCGGGTCCAATGTGCTGGGTGTGCAGCCAGCTGTGTCGGTGTCTGTTGGAAGGTCTGGGCTCAGGCTATTTGCGACAGAGCATCACTGGTTAAGGTAGCCTATGCAATTGGGGTGTTGCCGAGGGCCAAGCAGTTTGATCCTCATTTGGGGTTTCTGGGCAGCGCAATAGACAATGTTTTTCTCCTGGGAGGCAGGCACAGTGCTTCATTGTGGCCCCAGAATTCCCAGTAGGGAGGGTTTGTGGGCCAGGAGTGTGAGGACGGAAGTCTGAAAACACAAGCTAGTGTGAGGATTGGAGCCAAGGGCGGAGCAGGCCCACTCTGCAGAGCCTGAATCAAAATCTCCTGCATCTGAAGTCAGGCTGAGGATCAGACGTTGGCTGAGGCTGGCGTATGTGTCCATGATGGCCCCTCATGAAGTGGGGGCCTCATGAGGCCAAGGAAGTTTTCCCACGCTGAGTTTGGAGGTTGCCCCAAACCACAAGGTTTCCTTCTGCGGGACATTCGAGTCCTGTTGCTTGGCTCCAGGACATACCATATGGAAGGACTGGAGAGCAGGGTTCGAAGGATGGATCCCTGTACAGCATGCCTCGCATTCCCATTGGCTATTAGCGACAAGATATATTTGATTTGCTGCCTCTGGAACACGCGACCCAGGGGGCTGAGTTGAAATGGCCTCTCCTGAAGATGCGTCATAATGTGCGTTTGGGTCCATGGAGACCTTGGAATGTGCTGGTTGTTCAGTGGCCCTGGGGAACTCTCCTACCTGAAGTGTTTGATACATCCAGTAAGAAAGCTGCCCATGTGGAGATGAGAGAGGTTTGGTTTGGTACCTCAAAAAGCCCCATGTGCCGGTCTACGGAAACAGTCCTCTGAGAACGGAAACATGGAAACCAAAGCTAAGGTTCAGATTAGGGCCTGGGGGCCTGTCCATTTCAACCTTCTGTCTCTGGGGACACTGTCTGAGAGTCTAAGTGGAGATAGTTGCTCCGCTGGTGTCAGAGAGCCCCTCTTAGTCCAGGGTGGCCTATACTATTGATGGCCTCAGGGGCCTTGAGCTTTTCCCAAACCTGTAGGGTTGTGGTCAATGGATTAGGCACACTTTCCTTGGAGAGGGTAGGCACAATCTTTCGCTATTTGGTCCAGAGGCCCTAGCCTGGATGTTGTGTGGGTCCAGGCTGTGGGCACAGAAGTCTGAATACACAAACTCAGCTTATGAGTGGCGCCTAGGGTATGGCAGGCCGGATGCACAGCCCGAGAGGGAGCTCCTGGGCCTCTGAAACAAGGGCGAGTGGGAGGAGTTCCTTCAGGCTTTTGTCTCTGGATGTTGTGTCCGGGATAGCCGTGGATTGGAGCGGTGGCCTCAGGTCCTGTGGACGAGTATCCCTCTCTGGGGATTTGTCCCAGCTCCCAAGAGTTTGGGGTCATTTTGTGGGAAGTGTTGAGTCGTGTTGTCTGGCTCATGGGTGTCTCCAAGAAAGGGATTCCAGAGCAGAGCTCCAGGTACGGGCGGAGCGACTGGAAAATTCAAACCGTGGTGAGGATTGGGTGCATAGGGGCTTGGCAAGCCCCATATGTGGGCTCTTGGTCCAGGCCCTGACAGGCCTTTCTTTGACATGGGGCTCATGCTGAGGGTCACAGTGTGAATTTGTGCCCAAGCAGCACTCAAGTTTGGGCGTGGCATCAGGGGCCATGAAGGTTTCTCCCACCCTGAAGGTGTGACTCCATGCCAAGAGCAAGCTTGACAGCCATGGGGAAGGAGGAGTTCTGTTTTGTGCTTGCTATACCCAGCTGAGTGGAGAATTGATATAATGTCTAGGTTCAGATATCTGAAAACCAAGGTTAGGATGAGGTGACGGCATAAGACCATGGCGTGTCCGAAGTGCTGGGTGTGCGGCCAGCTGTCTCCTTGTCTGTCTGGACGTCTGGCTTCAGGCTGTGTCAGGCAGAGCATGAGTGCCCAGAGCAGCCTATCCAGTTCGGGTACCGTCGAGGCCCGAGCAGGTTGATCCTCATCTGGGTTTTCTGGAGAGCCCCACAGGGAAACGTTTTTCTTCCGTAGGGCAGACACTGGGCTGGGTTGTGTTTCTGGAGTTCCTAGTCCGGAGGGCTTGTTTGCCAGGAGTGTGAGGAAGGAAGTCTGACAACACAAGCTAGCGTGAGGTTTGGTACCGAGGGCACGGCAGGCCCACTCTGCAGAGGCTGAATCGAGATCTCCTGCACTGAGGTCATGTCAACTATGAGACGTGCCTCAGGCTAGAGTTCTTGTCCAGCATGGCCTCTTCCTGAAGGGTGTGGGGGCTTCATGAGGCAAGAAAGTTTTGCCTACGATGGGATTTGTGAACTGCTCCAAAACTGAAGGTTACCTTCTGCACGACAGTCGAGTCCTATTGGATGGTTCCAAGAGGCCCCATATGGAAAGACTCGAGAGCAGGTGTCTAAGCATGGATGCCTGGGAACGCGACCTCATACTCCCACTCTTTAGTCAGGACAAGGCAGGCTCAATCTGCGGGCTCCTGGGTGAGCTACCGAGAGGGGAGAGTTGAAATGGACTCTCCTGAAGATGAGTCCTACTGTGGCTTGGTGGCCTGGGAGACCTTGGAATGTGGAGGTGGCTCAGGGACTCTGCAGGATTCTCCAACATGAGGTGTTTGACACGGCTCCAACAAGCAAACTTCCCATGTGGAGACGAGAGGAGTTCTGTTCCGTGCCTCAGGAAAGCCCCATACCATGTTCTTCGACCAAAGCCTCTGAGGAGTGACACCTGGAAACCAAAGCAAGAGTTGAGACTACGGCCTAAAGGCCAGTCCGGCTCAACCTTCTATCTCTGTTGACATCTGTGTGCATGCATTCATGGATGTAGCTGCTCAGCTTGTGTCCGAATGCCCCTGTGAGTCCAGTGAGGCTCCCAGTAGTGGGATGTCCTCGGAGGCCTTGAGGTTTCTCATATTCTGGAGGTGTGTGGCCAAAGGAATGGACACAGTTTCCCAGGAGAGAGCAGGCACGGTCCTGTGGTATGGCTCCAGAGGACCCAGCCTAGAGGCTGTGTTTGCCAGGGCTGTGGGGACAGATGTCTGAAAAAGCAAACTTGGCTCAGCTAGGGGCCAATGTAATGGCAGGCCTGATCTCTAGTCCGTGAGGGGAGATCCTCTGGAAATCAAAGTAGGGCAAGTGGGAGGCAGTCACTCAGGATTTTGTCTCTGGGTGTTGCGTTTACAGTGTCCGGTCAGGGTAGGGGTTGTCTCAGAGGCCGAGGAAGAGCCTTCCTCTCGGGGGATTGTCCAAGCTCCCAAGTGTTTGTGTTCATTCTGTGGGAATGAAGAGTACTGTTTTCTGCCACAGAGGACCCCCCAGGAGAGGGACTCTAGAGCACAGCAGTGGGTTCCCTCAACTGGAATACACACCATCTAGTTAGTCCTGGGTGCCTATGGGCATGGCAAGCCACATATGCGGGCTCTTGGTCCAGTCACTGAGAGGCGTTACTTGAATAAGGTACTCACGCTGAGGGTCACGATGTGTGTTTGTGCCCTAGGCGGCCCTCACGCTTGGGCGTGGCCTCATGGGCCATGCCGTTTTCTCCTACACTGGAGGTTTGACACACTGCCAGCAGCAAGGTTTCTTGCCATGGGGAAGGAGGGGTTCTGACTTGTGCATCAGGTTCCCCCCTGTGCAGGGATTGGAGATAAGGTCTAGGTTCCGATGACTGAAAACCCAGGTTGGGAATGGATGGTGGCCTAAGGCAGTGGCGGGTCCAATGTGCTGGGTGTGCAGCCAGCTGTGTCGGTGTCTGTTGGAAGGTCTGGGCTCAGGCTATTTGCGACAGAGCATCACTGTTTAAGGTAGCCTATGCAATTGGGGTGTTGCCGAGGGCCAAGCAGTTTGATTCTCATTTGGATTTTCTGGGCAGCGCCATAGACAATGTTTTTCTCCTGGGAGGCAGGCACAGTGCTTCATTGTGGCCCCAGAATTCCCAGTAGGGAGGGTTTGTGGGCCAGGAGTGTGAGGACGGAAGTCTGAACACACAAGCTAGTGTGAGGATTGGAGCCAAGGGCAGAGCAGGCCCACTCTGCAGAGGCTGAATCAAAATCTCCTGCATCTGAAGTCAGGCTGAGGATCAGACGTTGGCTGAGGCTGGAGTATGTGTCCATGATGGCACCTTCATGAAGTGGGGGCCTCATGAGGCCAAGGAAGTTTTCCCACGCTGAGTTTGGAGGTTGCCCCAAACCACAAGGTTTCCTTCTGCGGGACATTCGAGTCCTGTTGCATGGCTCCAGGACATACCACATGGAAGGACTGCAGAGCAGGGTTCGAAGGATGGATCCCTGTACAGCATGCCTCGCATTCCCATTGGCTATTAGCGACAAGATATGTTTGATCTGCTGCCTCTGGAACACGCGACCCAGGGGGCTGAGTTGAAATGGCCTCTCCTGAGGATGCGTCATAATGTGCGTTTGGGTCCATGGAGACCTTGGAATGTGCTGGTTGTTCAGTGGCCCTGCGGAACTCTCCTACCTGAAGTGTTTGATATATCCCAGGAAGAAAGCTGCCCATGTGGAGATGAGAGAGGTTTGGTTTGTTGCCTCAGAAAAGCCCCATGTGCTGGTCTACGAAAACAGTCCTCTGAGAACGGAAACATGGAAACCAAAGCTAAGGTTCAGATTAGGGCCTGGGGGCCTGTCCATTTCAACCTTCTGTCCCTGGGGACACTGTCTGAGAGTCTAAGTGGAGATAGTTGCTCCGCTGGTGTCAGAGAGCCCCTCTTAGTCCAGGGTGGCCTATACTATTGATGGCCTCAGGGACCTTGGAGCTTTTCCCTAACCTGTAGGGTTGTGGTCAATGGATTGGGCACACTTTCCTTGGAGAGGGCAGGCACAATCTTTCGCTGTTTGGTCCAGAGGCCCTAGCCTGGATGTTGTGTGGGTCCAGGCTGTGGGCACAGAAGTCTGAATACACAAACTCAGCTTATGAGTGGTGCCTAGGGTATGGCAGGCCGGATGTACAGCCCGAGAGGGAGCTCCTGGGCCTCTGAAACAAGGGCGAGTGGGAGGCGTTCCTTCAGGCTTTTGTCTCTGGATGTTGTGTCCGGGATAGCCGTGGATTGGAGCGGTGGCCTCAGGTACTGTGGACGAGTATCCCTCTCTGGGGATTTGTCCCAGCTCCCAAGAGTTTGGGGTCATTTTGTGGGAAGGGTGGAGTCGTGTTGTCTGGCTCATGGGTCTCTCCAAGAAAGGGATTCCAGAGCAGAGCTCCAGGTACGGGCGGGGCGACTGGAAAATTCAAACCGTGGTGAGGATTGGGTGCATAGGGGCTTGGCAAGCCCCATATGTGGGCTCTTGGTCCAGGCACTGACAGGCCTTTCTTTGACATGGGGCTCATGCTGAGGGTCACAGTGTGAATTTGTGCCCAAGCAGCACTCAAGTTTGGGCGTGGCATCAGGGGCCATGAAGGTTTCTCCCACCCTGAAGGTGTGACTCCAGGCCAAGAGCAAGCTTGACAGCCAAGGGGAAGGAGGAGTTCTGTTTTGTGCTTGCTATACCCAGCTGTGTGGAGAATTGATATAATATCTAGGTTCAGATATCTGAAAACCAAGGTTAGGATGAGGTGACGGCATAAGACCATGGCGTGTCCGAAGTGCTGGGTGTGCGGCCAGCTGTCTCCTTGTCTGTCTGGACGTCTGGCTTCAGGCTGTGTCAGGCAGAGCATGAGTGCCCAGAGCAGCCTATCCAGTTCGGGTACCGACGAGGCCCGAGCAGGTTGATCCTCATCTGGGTTTTCTGGAGAGCCCCACAGGGAAACATTTTTCTTCCGTTGGTCAGACACTAGGCTGGGTTTTGGTTCTGGAGTTAATAGTCCGGAGGGCTTGTTTGCCAGGAGTGTGAGGAAGGAAGTCTGAAAACACAAGCTAGCGTGAGGTTTGGTACCGAGGGCACGGCAGGCCCACTCTGCAGATGCTGAATCGAGATCTCCTGCACTGAGGTCATGTCAACTATGAGACGTGCCTCAGGCTAGAGTTCTTGTCCAGCATGGCCTCTTCCTGAAGGGTGTGGGGGCTTCATGAGGCAAGAAAGTTTTGCCTACGATGGGATTTGTGAACTGCTCCAAAACTGAAGGTTACCTTCTGCACGACAGTCGAGTCCTATTGGATGGTTCCAAGAGGCCCCATATGGAAAGACTCGAGAGCAGGTGTCTAAGCATGGATGCCTGGGAACGCGACCTCATACTCCCACTCTTTAGTCAGGACAAGGCAGGCTCAATCTGCGGGCTCCTGGGTGAGCTACCGAGAGGGGAGAGTTGAAATGGACTCTCCTGAAGATGAGTCCTACTGTGGCTTGGTGGCCTGGGAGACCTTGGAATGTGGAGGTGGCTCAGGGACTCTGCAGGATTCTCCAACATGAGGTGTTTGACACGGCTCCAACAAGCAAACTTCCCATGTGGAGACGAGAGGAGTTCTGTTCCGTGCCTCAGGAAAGCCCCATACCATGTTCTTCGACCAAAGCCTCTGAGGAGTGACACCTGGAAACCAAAGCAAGAGTTGAGACTACGGCCTAAAGGCCAGTCCGGCTCAACCTTCTATCTCTGTTGACATCTGTGTGCATGCATTCATGGATGTAGCTGCTCAGCTTGTGTCCGAATGCCCCTGTGAGTCCAGTGAGGCTCCCAGTAGTGGGATGTCCTCGGAGGCCTTGAGGTTTCTCATATTCTGGAGGTGTGTGGCCAAAGGAATGGACACAGTTTCCCAGGAGAGAGCAGGCACGGTCCTGTGGTATGGCTCCAGAGGACCCAGCCTAGAGGCTGTGTTTGCCAGGGCTGTGGGGACAGATGTCTGAAAAAGCAAACTTGGCTCAGCTAGGGGCCAATGTAATGGCAGGCCTGATCTCTAGTCCGTGAGGGGAGATCCTCTGGAAATCAAAGTAGGGCAAGTGGGAGGCAGTCACTCAGGATTTTGTCTCTGGGTGTTGCGTTTACAGTGTCCGGTCAGGGTAGGGGTTGTCTCAGAGGCCGAGGAAGAGCCTTCCTCTCGGGGGATTGTCCAAGCTCCCAAGTGTTTGTGTTCATTCTGTGGGAATGAAGAGTACTGTTTTCTGCCACAGAGGACCCCCCAGGAGAGGGACTCTAGAGCACAGCAGTGGGTTCCCTCAACTGGAATACACACCATCTAGTTAGTCCTGGGTGCCTATGGGCATGGCAAGCCACATATGCGGGCTCTTGGTCCAGTCACTGAGAGGCGTTACTTGAATAAGGTACTCACGCTGAGGGTCACGATGTGTGTTTGTGCCCTAGGCGGCCCTCACGCTTGGGCGTGGCCTCATGGGCCATGCCGTTTTCTCCTACACTGGAGGTTTGACACACTGCCAGCAGCAAGGTTTCTTGCCATGGGGAAGGAGGGGTTCTGACTTGTGCATCAGGTTCCCCCCTGTGCAGGGATTGGAGATAAGGTCTAGGTTCCGATGACTGAAAACCCAGGTTGGGAATGGATGGTGGCCTAAGGCAGTGGCGGGTCCAATGTGCTGGGTGTGCAGCCAGCTGTGTCGGTGTCTGTTGGAAGGTCTGGGCTCAGGCTATTTGCGACAGAGCATCACTGTTTAAGGTAGCCTATGCAATTGGGGTGTTGCCGAGGGCCAAGCAGTTTGATTCTCATTTGGATTTTCTGGGCAGCGCCATAGACAATGTTTTTCTCCTGGGAGGCAGGCACAGTGCTTCATTGTGGCCCCAGAATTCCCAGTAGGGAGGGTTTGTGGGCCAGGAGTGTGAGGACGGAAGTCTGAACACACAAGCTAGTGTGAGGATTGGAGCCAAGGGCAGAGCAGGCCCACTCTGCAGAGGCTGAATCAAAATCTCCTGCATCTGAAGTCAGGCTGAGGATCAGACGTTGGCTGAGGCTGGAGTATGTGTCCATGATGGCACCTTCATGAAGTGGGGGCCTCATGAGGCCAAGGAAGTTTTCCCACGCTGAGTTTGGAGGTTGCCCCAAACCACAAGGTTTCCTTCTGCGGGACATTCGAGTCCTGTTGCATGGCTCCAGGACATACCACATGGAAGGACTGCAGAGCAGGGTTCGAAGGATGGATCCCTGTACAGCATGCCTCGCATTCCCATTGGCTATTAGCGACAAGATATGTTTGATCTGCTGCCTCTGGAACACGCGACCCAGGGGGCTGAGTTGAAATGGCCTCTCCTGAGGATGCGTCATAATGTGCGTTTGGGTCCATGGAGACCTTGGAATGTGCTGGTTGTTCAGTGGCCCTGCGGAACTCTCCTACCTGAAGTGTTTGATATATCCCAGGAAGAAAGCTGCCCATGTGGAGATGAGAGAGGTTTGGTTTGTTGCCTCAGAAAAGCCCCATGTGCTGGTCTACGAAAACAGTCCTCTGAGAACGGAAACATGGAAACCAAAGCTAAGGTTCAGATTAGGGCCTGGGGGCCTGTCCATTTCAACCTTCTGTCCCTGGGGACACTGTCTGAGAGTCTAAGTGGAGATAGTTGCTCCGCTGGTGTCAGAGAGCCCCTCTTAGTCCAGGGTGGCCTATACTATTGATGGCCTCAGGGACCTTGGAGCTTTTCCCTAACCTGTAGGGTTGTGGTCAATGGATTGGGCACACTTTCCTTGGAGAGGGCAGGCACAATCTTTCGCTGTTTGGTCCAGAGGCCCTAGCCTGGATGTTGTGTGGGTCCAGGCTGTGGGCACAGAAGTCTGAATACACAAACTCAGCTTATGAGTGGTGCCTAGGGTATGGCAGGCCGGATGTACAGCCCGAGAGGGAGCTCCTGGGCCTCTGAAACAAGGGCGAGTGGGAGGCGTTCCTTCAGGCTTTTGTCTCTGGATGTTGTGTCCGGGATAGCCGTGGATTGGAGCGGTGGCCTCAGGTACTGTGGACGAGTATCCCTCTCTGGGGATTTGTCCCAGCTCCCAAGAGTTTGGGGTCATTTTGTGGGAAGGGTGGAGTCGTGTTGTCTGGCTCATGGGTCTCTCCAAGAAAGGGATTCCAGAGCAGAGCTCCAGGTACGGGCGGGGCGACTGGAAAATTCAAACCATGGTGAGGATTGGGTGCATAGGGGCTTGGCAAGCCCCATATGTGGGCTCTTGGTCCAGGACCTGACAGGCCTTTCTTTGACATGGGGCTCATGCTGAGGGTCACAGTGTGAATTTGTGCCCAAGCAGCACTCACGTTTGGGCGTGGCATCAGGGGCCATGAAGGTTTCTCCCACCCTGAAGGTGTGACTCCAGGCCAAGAGCAAGCTTGACAGCCATGGGGAAGGAGGAGTTCTGTTTTGTGCTTGCTATACCCAGCTGTGTGGAGAATTGATATAATGTCTAGGTTCAGATATCTGAAAATCAAGGTTAGGATTAGGTGACGGCATAAGACCATGGCGTGTCCGAAGTGCTGGGTGTGCGGCCAGCTGTCTCCTTGTCTGTCTGGACGTCTGGCTTCAGGCTGTGTCAGGCAGAGCATGAGTGCCCAGAGCAGCCTATCCAGTTCGGGTACCGTCGAGGCCCGAGCAGGTTGATCCTCATCTGGGTTTTCTGGAGAGACCCACAGGGAAACGTTTTTCTTCCGTTGGTCAGACACTAGACTGGGTTTTGGTTCTGGAGTTAATAGTCCGGAGGGCTTGTTTGCCAGGAGTGTGAGGAAGGAAGTCTGAAAACACAAGCTAGCATGAGGTTTGGGACCGAGGGCACGGCAGGTCCACTCTGCAGAGGCTGAATCGAGATCTCCTGCACTGAGGTCATGTCAACTATGAGACGTGCCTCAGGCTAGAGTTCTTGTCCAGCATGGCCTCTTCCTGAAGGGTGTGGGGGCTTTATGAGGCCAGAAAGTTTTGCCTACGATGGGATTTGTGAACTGCTCCAAAACTGAAGGTTACCTTCTGCACGACAGTCGAGTCCTATTGGATGGTTCCAAGAGGCCCCATATGGAAAGACTCGAGAGCAGGTGTCTAAACATGGATGCCTGGGAACGCCACCTCATATTCCCACTCTTTAGTCAGGACAAGACAGGCTCAATCTGCGGGCTCCTGGGTGAGCTACCCAGAGGGGAGAGTTGAAATGGACTCTCCTGAAGATGAGTCCTACTGTGGCATGGTGGCCTGGGAGACCTTGGAATGTGGAGGTGGCTCAGGGACTCTGCAGGATTCTCCACCATGAGGTGTTTGACACGACTCCAACAAGGAAACTTCCCATGTGGAGACGAGAGGAATTCTGTTCCGTGCCTCAGGAAAGCCTCATACCCTGTTCTTCGAACCAAAGCCTCTGAGGAGTGACACCTGGAAACCAAAGCAAGAGTTGACACTATGGCCTAAAGGACTGTCCGGCTCAACCTTCTATCTCTGTTGACATCTGTGTGCATGCATTCATGGATGTAGCTGCTCAGCTTGTGTCCGAATGCCCCTGTGAGTCCAGTGAGGCTCCCAGTAGTGGGATGTCCTCGGAGGCCTTGAGGTTTCTCATATTCTGGAGGTGTGTGGCCAAAGGAATGGACACAGTTTCCCAGGAGAGAGCAGGCACGGTCCTGTGGTATGGCTCCAGAGGACCCAGCCTAGAGGCTGTGTTTGCCAGGGCTGTGGGGACAGATGTCTGAAAAAGCAAACTTGGCTCAGCTAGGGGCCAATGTAATGGCAGGCCTGATCTCTAGTCCTTGAGGGGAGATCCTCTGGAAATCAAAGTAGGGCAAGTGGGAGGCAGTCACTCAGGATTTTGTCTCTGGGTGTTGCGTTTACAGTGTCCGGTCAGGGTAGGGGTTGTCTCAGAGGCCGAGGAAGAGCCTTCCTCTCGGGGGATTGTCCAAGCTCCCAAGTGTTTGTGTTCATTCTGTGGGAATGAAGAGTACTGTTTTCTGCCACAGGGGAACCCCCAGGAGAGGGACTCTAGAGCACAGCAGTGGGTTCCCTCAACTGGAATACACACCATCTAGTTAGTCCTGGGTGCCTATGGGCATGGCAAGCCACATATGCGGGCTCTTGGTCCAGTCACTGAGAGGCGTTACTTGAATAAGGTACTCACGCTGAGGGTCACAATGTGTGTTTGTGCCCAAGGCGGCCCTCACGCTTTGGCGTGGCCTCATGGGCCATGCCGTTTTCTCCTAGACTGAAGGTTTGACTCACTGCCAGCAGCAAGGTTTCTTGCCATGGGGAAGGAGGGGTTCTGACTTGTGCATCAGGTTCCCCCCTGTGCAGGGATTGGAGATAAGGTCTAGGTTCCGATGACTGAAAACCCAGGTTGGGAATGGATGGTGGCCTAAGGCAGTGGCGGGTCCAATGTGCTGGGTGTGCAGCCAGCTGTGTCGGTGTCTGTTGGAAGGTCTGGGCTCAGGCTATTTGCGACAGAGCATCACTGTTTAAGGTAGCCTATGCAATTGGGGTGTTGCCGAGGGCCAAGCAGTTTGATCCTCATTTGGGGTTTCTGGGCAGCGCCATAGACAATGTTTTTCTCCTGGGAGGCAGGCACAGTGCTTCATTGTGGCCCCAGAATTCCCAGTAGGGAGGGTTTGTGGGCCAGGAGTGTGAGGACGGAAGTCTGAAAACACAAGCTAGTGTGAGGATTGGAGCCAAGGGCAGAGCAGGCCCACTCTGCAGAGGCTGAATCAAAATCTCCTGCATCTGAAGTCAGGCTGAGGATCAGACGTTGGCTGAGGCTGTCGTATGTGTCCATGATGGCAACTTCATGAAGTGGGGGCCTCATGAGGCCAAGGAAGTTTTCCCACGCTGAGTTTGGAGGTTGCCCCAAACCACAAGGTTTCCTTCTGCGGGACATTCGAGTCCTGTTGCATGGCTCCAGGACATACCACATGGAAGGACTGGAGAGCAGGGTTCGAAGGATGGATCCCTGTACAGCATGCCTCGCATTCCCATTGGCTTTTAGCGACAAGATATGTTTGATCTGCTGCCTCTGGAACACGCGACCCAGGGGGATGAGTTGAAATGGCCTCTCCTGAGGATGCGTCATAATGTGCGTTTGGGTCCATGGAGACCTTGGAATGTGCTGGTTGTTCAGTGGCCCTGCGGAACTCTCCTACCTGAAGTGTTTGATACATCCCAGTAAGAAAGCTGCCCATGTGGAGATGAGAGAGGTTTGGTTTGGTGCCTCAGAAAAGCCCCATGTTCCGGTCTACGAAAACAGTCCTCTGAGAACGGAAACATGGAAACCAAAGCTAAGGTTCAGATTAGGGCCTGGGGGCCTGTCCATTTCAACCTTCTGTCTCTGGGGACACTGTCTGAGAGTCTAAGTGGAGATAGTTGCTCCGCTGGTGTCAGAGAGCCCCTCTTAGTCCAGGGTGGCCTATACTATTGATGGCCTCAGGGACCTTGGAGCTTTTCCCTAACCTGTAGGGTTGTGGTCAATGGATTGGGCACACTTTCCTTGGAGAGGGCAGGCACAATCTTTTGCTGTTTCTTCCAGAGGCCCTAGCCTGGATGTTGTGTGGGTCCAGGCTGTGGGCACAGAAGTCTGAATACACAAACTCAGCTTATGAGTGGCGCCTCGGGTATGGCAGGCCGGATGTACAGCCCGAGAGGGAGCTCCTGGGCCTCTGAAACAAGGGCGAGTGGGAGGCGTTCCTTCAGGCTTTTGTCTCTGGATGTTGTGTCCGGGATAGCCGTGGATTGGAGCGGTGGCCTCAGGTACTGTGGACGAGTATCCCTCTCTGGGGATTTGTCCCAGCTCCCAAGAGTTTGGGGTCATTTTGTGGGAAGGGTGGAGTCGTGTTGTCTGGCTCATGGGTCTCTCCAAGAAAGGGATTCCAGAGCAGAGCTCCAGGTACGGGCGGGGCGACTGGAAAATTCAAACCGTGGTGAGGATTGGGTGCATAGGGGCTTGGCAAGCCCCATATGTGGGTTCTTGGTCCAGGCCCTGACAGGCCTTTCTTTGACATGGGGCTCATGCTGAGGGTCACAGTGTGAATTTGTGCCCAAGCAGCACTCAAGTTTGGGCGTGGCATCAGGGGCCATGAAGGTTTCTCCCACCCTGAAGGTGTGACTCCAGGCCAAGAGCAAGCTTGACAGCCATGGGGAAGGAGGAGTTCTGTTTTGTGCTTGCTATACCCAGCTGTGTGGAGAATTGATATAATGTCTAGGTTCAGATATCTGAAAACCAAGGTTAGAATGAGGTGACGGCATAAGACCATGGCGTGTCCGAAGTGCTGGGTGTGCGGCCAGCTGTCTCCTTGTCTGTCTGGACATCTGGCTTCAGGCTGTGTCAGGCAGAGCATGAGTGCCCAGAGCAGCCTATCCAGTTCGGGTACCGTCGAGGCCCGAGCAGGTTGATCCTAATCTGGGTTTTCTGGAGAGCCCCACAGGGAAACGTTTTTCTTCCGTTGGTCAGACACTAGGCTGGGTTTTGGTTCTGGAGTTAATAGTCCGGAGGGCTTGTTTGCCAGGAGTGTGAGGAAGGAAGTCTGAAAACACAAGCTAGCGTGAGGTTTGGGACCGAGGGCACGGCAGGCCCACTCTGCGGAGGCTGAATCGAGATCTCCTGCACTGAGGTCATGTCAACTATGAGACGTGCCTCAGGCTAGAGTTCTTGTCCAGCATGGCCTCTTCCTGAAGGGTGTGGGGGCTTCATGAGGCCAGAAAGTTTTGCCTACGATGGGATTTGTGAACTGCTCCAAAACTGAAGGTTACCTTCTGCACGACAGTCGAGTCCTATTGGATGGTTCCAAGAGGCCCCATATGGAAAGACTCGAGAGCAGGTGTCTAAGCATGGATGCCTGGGAACGCCACCTCATATTCCCACTCTTTAGTCAGGACAAGGCAGGCTCAATCTGCGGGCTCCTGGGTGAGCTACCCAGAGGGGAGAGTTGAAATGGACTCTCCTGAAGATGAGTCCTACTGTGGCTTGGTGGCCTGGGAGACCTTGGAATGTGGAGGTGGCTCAGGGACTCTGCAGGATTCTCCAACAAGAGGTGTTTGACACGGCTCCAACAAGGAAACTTCCCATGTGGAGACGAGAGGAGTTCTGTTCCTTGCCTCAGTAAAGCCCCATACCCTGTTCTTCGAACCAAAGCCTCTGAGGAGTGACACCTGGAAACCAAAGCAAGAGTTGAGACTACGGCCTAAAGGCCTGTCCGGCTCAACCTTCTATCTCTGTTGACATCTGTGTGCATGCATTCATGGATGTAGCTGCTCAGCTTGTGTCCGAATGCCCCTGTGAGTCCAGTGAGGCTCCCAGTAGTGGGATGTCCTCGGAGGCCTTGAGTTTTCTCATATTCTGGAGGTGTGTGGCCAAAGGAATGGACACAGTTTCCCAGGAGAGAGCAGGCACGGTCCTGTGGTATGGCTCCAGAGGACCCAGCCTAGAGGCTGTGTTTGCCAGGGCTGTGGGGACAGATGTCTGAAAAAGCAAACTTGGCTCAGCTAGGGGCCAATGTAATGGCAGGCCTGATCTCTAGTCCGTGAGGGGAGATCCTCTGGAAATCAAAGTAGGGCAAGTGGGAGGCAGTCACTCAGGATTTTGTCTCTGGGTGTTGCGTTTACAGTGTCCGGTCAGGGTAGGGGTTGTCTCAGAGGCCGAGGAAGAGCCTTCCTCTCGGGGGATTGTCCAAGCTCCCAAGTGTTTGTGTTCATTCTGTGGGAATGAAGAGTACTGTTTTCTGCCACAGAGGACCCCCCAGGAGAGGGACTCTAGAGCACAGCAGTGGGTTCCCTCAACTGGAATACACACCATCTAGTTAGTCCTGGGTGCCTATGGGCATGGCAAGCCACATATGCGGGCTCTTGGTCCAGTCACTGAGAGGCGTTACTTGAATAAGGTACTCACGCTGAGGGTCACAATGTGTGTTTGTGCCCTAGGCGGCCTTCACGCTTGGGCGTGGCCTCATGGGCCATGCCGTTTTCTCCTACACTGGAGGTTTGACTCACTGCCAGCAGCAAGGTTTCTTGCCATGGGGAAGGAGGGGTTCTGACTTGTGCATCAGGTTCCCCCCTGTGCAGGGATTGGAGATAAGGTCTAGGTTCCGATGACTGAAAACCCAGGTTGGGAATGGATGGTGGCCTAAGGCAGTGGCGGGTCCAATGTGCTGGGTGTGCAGCCAGCTGTGTCGGTGTCTGTTGGATGGTCTGGGCTCAGGCTATTTGCGACAGAGCATCACTGTTTAAGGTAGCCTATGCAATTGGGGTGTTGCCGAGGGCCAAGCAGTTTGATCCTCATTTGGGGTTTCTGGGCAGCGCCATAGACAATGTTTTTCTCCTGGGAGGCAGGCACAGTGCTTCATTGTGGCCCCAGAATTCCCAGTAGGGAGGGTTTGTGGGCCAGGAGTGTGAGGACGGAAGTCTGAAAACACAAGCTAGTGTGAGGATTGGAGCCAAGGGCAGAGCAGGCCCACTCTGCAGAGGCTGAATCAAAATCTCCTGCATCTGAAGTCAGGCTGAGGATCAGACGTTGGCTGAGGCTAGAGTATGTGTCCATGATGGCACCTTCATGAAGTGTGGGCCTCATGAGGCCAAGGAAGTTTTCCCACGCTGAGTTTGGAGGTTGCCCCAAACCACAAGGTTTCCTCCTGCGGGACATTCGAGTCCTGTTGCATGGCTCCAGGACATACCATATGGAAGGACTGGAGAGCAGGGTTCGAAGGATGGATCCCTGTACAGCATGCCTCGCATTCCCATTGGCTATAGCGACAAGATATGTTTGATCTGCTGCCTCTGGAACACGCGACCCAGGGGGCTGAGTTGAAATGGCCTCTCCTGAGGATGCGTCATAATGTGCGTTTGGGTCCATGGAGACCTTGGAATGTGCTGGTTGTTCAGTGGCCCTGCGGAACTCTCCTACCTGAAGTGTTTGATACATCCCAGTAAGAAAGCTGCCCATGTGGAGATGAGAGAGGTTTGGTTTGGTGCCTCAGAAAAGCCCCATGTGCTGGTCTACGAAAACAGTCCTCTGAGAACGGAAACATGGAAACCAAAGCTAAGGTTCAGATTAGGGCCTGGGGGCCTGTCCATTTCAACCTTCTGTCTCTGGGGACACTGTCTGAGAGTCTAAGTGGAGATAGTTGCTCCGCTGGTGTCAGAGAGCCCCTCTTAGTCCAGGGTGGCCTATACTATTGATGGCCTCAGGGACCTTGGAGCTTTTCCCTAACCTGTAGGGTTGTGGTCAATGGATTGGGCACACTTTCCTTGGAGAGGGCAGGCACAATCTTTTGCTGTTTCTTCCAGAGGCCCTAGCCTGGATGTTGTGTGGGTCCAGGCTGTGGGCACAGAAGTCTGAATACACAAACTCAGCTTATGAGTGGCGCCTCGGGTATGGCAGGCCGGATGTACAGCCCGAGAGGGAGCTCCTGGGCCTCTGAAACAAGGGCGAGTGGGAGGCGTTCCTTCAGGCTTTTGTCTCTGGATGTTGTGTCCGGGATAGCCGTGGATTGGAGCGGTGGCCTCAGGTACTGTGGACGAGTATCCCTCTCTGGGGATTTGTCCCAGCTCCCAAGAGTTTGGGGTCATTTTGTGGGAAGGGTGGAGTCGTGTTGTCTGGCTCATGGGTCTCTCCAAGAAAGGGATTCCAGAGCAGAGCTCCAGGTACGGGCGGGGCGACTGGAAAATTCAAACCGTGGTGAGGATTGGGTGCATAGGGGCTTGGCAAGCCCCATATGTGGGTTCTTGGTCCAGGCCCTGACAGGCCTTTCTTTGACATGGGGCTCATGCTGAGGGTCACAGTGTGAATTTGTGCCCAAGCAGCACTCAAGTTTGGGCGTGGCATCAGGGGCCATGAAGGTTTCTCCCACCCTGAAGGTGTGACTCCAGGCCAAGAGCAAGCTTGACAGCCATGGGGAAGGAGGAGTTCTGTTTTGTGCTTGCTATACCCAGCTGTGTGGAGAATTGATATAATGTCTAGGTTCAGATATCTGAAAACCAAGGTTAGAATGAGGTGACGGCATAAGACCATGGCGTGTCCGAAGTGCTGGGTGTGCGGCCAGCTGTCTCCTTGTCTGTCTGGACATCTGGCTTCAGGCTGTGTCAGGCAGAGCATGAGTGCCCAGAGCAGCCTATCCAGTTCGGGTACCGTCGAGGCCCGAGCAGGTTGATCCTAATCTGGGTTTTCTGGAGAGCCCCACAGGGAAACGTTTTTCTTCCGTTGGTCAGACACTAGGCTGGGTTTTGGTTCTGGAGTTAATAGTCCGGAGGGCTTGTTTGCCAGGAGTGTGAGGAAGGAAGTCTGAAAACACAAGCTAGCGTGAGGTTTGGGACCGAGGGCACGGCAGGCCCACTCTGCAGAGGCTGAATCGAGATCTCCTGCACTGAGGTCATGTCAACTATGAGACGTGCCTCAGGCTAGAGTTCTTGTCCAGCATGGCCTCTTCCTGAAGGGTGTGGGGGCTTCATGAGGCCAGAAAGTTTTGCCTACGATGGGATTTGTGAACTGCTCCAAAACTGAAGGTTACCTTCTGCACGACAGTCGAGTCCTATTGGATGGTTCCAAGAGGCCCCATATGGAAAGACTCGAGAGCAGGTGTCTAAGCATGGATGCCTGGGAACGCCACCTCATATTCCCACTCTTTAGTCAGGACAAGGCAGGCTCAATCTGCGGGCTCCTGGGTGAGCTACCCAGAGGGGAGAGTTGAAATGGACTCTCCTGAAGATGAGTCCTACTGTGGCTTGGTGGCCTGGGAGACCTTGGAATGTGGAGGTGGCTCAGGGACTCTGCAGGATTCTCCAACAAGAGGTGTTTGACACGGCTCCAACAAGGAAACTTCCCATGTGGAGACGAGAGGAGTTCTGTTCCTTGCCTCAGTAAAGCCCCATACCCTGTTCTTCGAACCAAAGCCTCTGAGGAGTGACACCTGGAAACCAAAGCAAGAGTTGAGACTACGGCCTAAAGGCCTGTCCGGCTCAACCTTCTATCTCTGTTGACATCTGTGTGCATGCATTCATGGATGTAGCTGCTCAGCTTGTGTCCGAATGCCCCTGTGAGTCCAGTGAGGCTCCCAGTAGTGGGATGTCCTCGGAGGCCTTGAGTTTTCTCATATTCTGGAGGTGTGTGGCCAAAGGAATGGACACAGTTTCCCAGGAGAGAGCAGGCACGGTCCTGTGGTATGGCTCCAGAGGACCCAGCCTAGAGGCTGTGTTTGCCAGGGCTGTGGGGACAGATGTCTGAAAAAGCAAACTTGGCTCAGCTAGGGGCCAATGTAATGGCAGGCCTGATCTCTAGTCCGTGAGGGGAGATCCTCTGGAAATCAAAGTAGGGCAAGTGGGAGGCAGTCACTCAGGATTTTGTCTCTGGGTGTTGCGTTTACAGTGTCCGGTCAGGGTAGGGGTTGTCTCAGAGGCCGAGGAAGAGCCTTCCTCTCGGGGGATTGTCCAAGCTCCCAAGTGTTTGTGTTCATTCTGTGGGAATGAAGAGTACTGTTTTCTGCCACAGAGGACCCCCCAGGAGAGGGACTCTAGAGCACAGCAGTGGGTTCCCTCAACTGGAATACACACCATCTAGTTAGTCCTGGGTGCCTATGGGCATGGCAAGCCACATATGCGGGCTCTTGGTCCAGTCACTGAGAGGCGTTACTTGAATAAGGTACTCACGCTGAGGGTCACAATGTGTGTTTGTGCCCTAGGCGGCCTTCACGCTTGGGCGTGGCCTCATGGGCCATGCCGTTTTCTCCTACACTGGAGGTTTGACTCACTGCCAGCAGCAAGGTTTCTTGCCATGGGGAAGGAGGGGTTCTGACTTGTGCATCAGGTTCCCCCCTGTGCAGGGATTGGAGATAAGGTCTAGGTTCCGATGACTGAAAACCCAGGTTGGGAATGGATGGTGGCCTAAGGCAGTGGCGGGTCCAATGTGCTGGGTGTGCAGCCAGCTGTGTCGGTGTCTGTTGGATGGTCTGGGCTCAGGCTATTTGCGACAGAGCATCACTGTTTAAGGTAGCCTATGCAATTGGGGTGTTGCCGAGGGCCAAGCAGTTTGATCCTCATTTGGGGTTTCTGGGCAGCGCCATAGACAATGTTTTTCTCCTGGGAGGCAGGCACAGTGCTTCATTGTGGCCCCAGAATTCCCAGTAGGGAGGGTTTGTGGGCCAGGAGTGTGAGGACGGAAGTCTGAAAACACAAGCTAGTGTGAGGATTGGAGCCAAGGGCAGAGCAGGCCCACTCTGCAGAGGCTGAATCAAAATCTCCTGCATCTGAAGTCAGGCTGAGGATCAGACGTTGGCTGAGGCTAGAGTATGTGTCCATGATGGCACCTTCATGAAGTGGGGGCCTCATGAGGCCAAGGAAGTTTTCCCACGCTGAGTTTGGAGGTTGCCCCAAACCACAAGGTTTCCTCCTGCGGGACATTCGAGTCCTGTTGCATGGCTCCAGGACATACCATATGGAAGGACTGCAGAGCAGGGTTCGAAGGATGGATCCCTGTACAGCATGCCTCGCATTCCCATTGGCTATAGCGACAAGATATGTTTGATCTGCTGCCTCTGGAACACGCGACCCAGGGGGCTGAGTTGAAATGGCCTCTCCTGAGGATGCGTCATAATGTGCGTTTGGGTCCATGGAGACCTTGGAATGTGCTGGTTGTTCAGTGGCCCTGCGGAACTCTCCTACCTGAAGTGTTTGATACATCCCAGTAAGAAAGCTGCCCATGTGGAGATGAGAGAGGTTTGGTTTGGTGCCTCAGAAAAGCCCCATGTGCTGGTCTACGAAAACAGTCCTCTGAGAACGGAAACATGGAAACCAAAGCTAAGGTTCAGATTAGGGCCTGGGGGCCTGTCCATTTCAACCTTCTGTCTCTGGGGACACTGTCTGAGAGTCTAAGTGGAGATAGTTGCTCCGCTGGTGTCAGAGAGCCCCTCTTAGTCCAGGGTGGCCTATACTATTGATGGCCTCAGGGACCTTGGAGCTTTTCCCTAACCTGTAGGGTTGTGGTCAATGGATTGGGCACACTTTCCTTGGAGAGGGCAGGCACAATCTTTTGCTGTTTCTTCCAGAGGCCCTAGCCTGGATGTTGTGTGGGTCCAGGCTGTGGGCACAGAAGTCTGAATACACAAACTCAGCTTATGAGTGGCGCCTCGGGTATGGCAGGCCGGATGTACAGCCCGAGAGGGAGCTCCTGGGCCTCTGAAACAAGGGCGAGTGGGAGGCGTTCCTTCAGGCTTTTGTCTCTGGATGTTGTGTCCGGGATAGCCGTGGATTGGAGCGGTGGCCTCAGGTACTGTGGACGAGTATCCCTCTCTGGGGATTTGTCCCAGCTCCCAAGAGTTTGGGGTCATTTTGTGGGAAGGGTGGAGTGGTGTTGTCTGGCTCATGGGTCTCTCCAAGAAAGGGATTCCAGAGCAGAGCTCCAGGTACGGGCGGGGCGACTGGAAAATTCAAACCGTGGTGAGGATTGGGTGCATAGGGGCTTGGCAAGCCCCATATGTGGGTTCTTGGTCCAGGCCCTGACAGGCCTTTCTTTGACATGGGGCTCATGCTGAGGGTCACAGTGTGAATTTGTGCCCAAGCAGCACTCAAGTTTGGGCGTGGCATCAGGGGCCATGAAGGTTTCTCCCACCCTGAAGGTGTGACTCCAGGCCAAGAGCAAGCTTGACAGCCATGGGGAAGGAGGAGTTCTGTTTTGTGCTTGCTATACCCAGCTGTGTGGAGAATTGATATAAAGTCTAGGTTCAGATATCTGAAAACCAAGGTTAGGATGAGGTGACGGCATAAGACCATGGCGTGTCCGAAGTGCTGGGTGTGCGGCCAGCTGTCTCCTTGTCTGTCTGGACATCTGGCTTCAGGCTGTGTCAGGCAGAGCATGAGTGCCCAGAGCAGCCTATCCAGTTCGGGTACCGTCGAGGCCCGAGCAGGTTGATCCTAATCTGGGTTTTCTGGAGAGCCCCACAGGGAAACGTTTTTCTTCCGTTGGTCAGACACTAGGCTGGGTTTTGGTTCTGGAGTTAATAGTCCGGAGGGCTTGTTTGCCAGGAGTGTGAGGAAGGAAGTCTGAAAACACAAGCTAGCGTGAGGTTTGGGACCGAGGGCACGGCAGGCCCACTCTGCAGAGGCTGAATCGAGATCTCCTGCACTGAGGTCATGTCAACTATGAGACGTGCCTCAGGCTAGAGTTCTTGTCCAGCATGGCCTCTTCCTGAAGGGTGTGGGGGCTTCATGAGGCCAGAAAGTTTTGCCTACGATGGGATTTGTGAACTGCTCCAAAACTGAAGGTTACCTTCTGCACGACAGTCGAGTCCTATTGGATGGTTCCAAGAGGCCCCATATGGAAAGACTCGAGAGCAGGTGTCTAAGCATGGATGCCTGGGAACGCCACCTCATATTCCCACTCTTTAGTCAGGACAAGGCAGGCTCAATCTGCGGGCTCCTGGGTGAGCTACCCAGAGGGGAGAGTTGAAATGGACTCTCCTGAAGATGAGTCCTACTGTGGCTTGGTGGCCTGGGAGACCTTGGAATGTGGAGGTGGCTCAGGGACTCTGCAGGATTCTCCAACAAGAGGTGTTTGACACGGCTCCAACAAGGAAACTTCCCATGTGGAGACGAGAGGAGTTCTGTTCCTTGCCTCAGTAAAGCCCCATACCCTGTTCTTCGAACCAAAGCCTCTGAGGAGTGACACCTGGAAACCAAAGCAAGAGTTGAGACTACGGCCTAAAGGCAGTCCGGCTCAACCTTCTATCTCTGTTGACATCTGTGTGCATGCATTCATGGATGTAGCTGCTCAGCTTGTGTCCGAATGCCCCTGTGAGTCCAGTGAGGCTCCCAGTAGTGGTATGTCCTCGGAGGCCTTGAGGTTTCTCATATTCTGGAGGTGTGTGGCCAAAGGAATGGACACAGTTTCCCAGGAGAGAGCAGGCACGGTCCTGTGGTATGGCTCCAGAGGACCCAGCCTAGAGGCTGTGTTTGCCAGGGCTGTAGGGACAGATGTCTGAAAAAGCAAACTTGGCTCAGCTAGGGGCCAATGTAATGGCAGGCCTGATCTCTAGTCCTTGAGGGGAGATCCTCTGGAAATCAAAGTAGGGCAAGTGGGAGGCAGTCACTCAGGATTTTGTCTCTGGGTGTTGCGTTTATAGTGTCCGGTCAGGGTAGGGGTTTTCTCAGAGGCCGAGGAAGAGCCTTCCTCTCGTGGGATTGTCCAAGCTCCCAAGTGTTTGTGTTCATTCTGTGGGAATGAAGAGTACTGTTTTCTGCCACAGGGGACCCCCCAGGAGAGGGACCTTAGAGCACAGCAGTGGGTTCCCTCAACTGGAATACACACCATCTAGTTAGTCCTGGGTGCCTATGGGCATGGCAAGCCACATATGCGGGCTCTTGATCCAGTCACTGAGAGGCGTTACTTGAATAAGGTACTCACACTGAGGGTCACAATGTGTGTTTGTGCCCAAGGCGGCCCTCACGCTTGGGCGTGGCCTCATGGGCCATGCCGTTTTCTCCTACACTGAAGGTTTGACTCACTGCCAGCAGCAAGGTTTCTTGCCATGGGGAAGAAGGGGTTCTGACTTGTGCATCAGGTTCCCCCCTGTGCAGGGATTGGAGATAAGGTCTAGGTTCCGATGACTGAAAACCCTGGTTGGGAATGGATGGTGGCCTAAGGCAGTGGTGGGTCCAATGTGCTGGGTGTGCAGCCAGCTGTGTCTGTGTCTGTTGGAAGGTCTGGGCTCAGGCTATTTGCGACAGAGCATCACTGTTTAAGGTAGCCTATGCAATTGGGGTGTTGCCGAGGGCCAAGCAGTTTGATCCTCATTTGGGGTTTCTGGGCAGCGCCATAGACAATGTTTTTCTCCTGGGAGGCAGGCACAGTGCTTCATTGTGGCCCCAGAATTCTCAGTAGGGAGGGTTTGTGGGCCAGGAGTGTGAGGACGGAAGTCTGAAAACACAAGCTAGTGTGAGGATTGGAGCCAAGGGCAGAGCAGGCCCACTCTGCAGAGGCTGAATCAAAATCTCCTGCATCTGAAGTCAGGCTGAGGATCAGACGTTGGCTGAGGCTGGAGTATGTGTCCATGATGGCACCTTCATGAAGTGGGGGCCTCATGAGGCCAAGGAAGTTTTCCCACGCTGAGTTTGGAGGTTGCCCCAAACCACAAGGTTTCCTTCTGTGGGACATTCGAGTCCTGTTGCATGGCTCCAGGACATACCATATGGAAGGCCTGGAGAGCAGGGTTCGAAGGATGGATCCCTGTACAGCATGCCTCGCATTCCCATTGGCTATTAGCGACAAGATATGTTTGATCTGCTGCCTCTGGAACACGCGACCCAGGGGGCTGAGTTGAAATGGCCTCTCCTGAGGATGCGTCATAATGTGCGTTTGGGTCCATGGACTCCTTGTAAAGTGCTGGTTGTTCAGTGGCCCTGCGGAACTCTCCTACCTGAAGTGTTTGATACATCCCAGTAAGAAAGCTGCCCATGTGGAGATGAGAGATGTTTGGTTTGTTGCCTCAGAAAAGCCCCATGTGCTGGTCTACGGAAACAGTCCTCTGAGAACGGAAACATGGAAACCAAAGCTAAGGTTCAGATTAGGGCCTGGGGGCCTGTCCATTTCAACCTTCTGTCTCTGGGGACACTGTCTGAGTGTCTAAGTGGAGATAGTTGCTCCGCTGGTGTCAGAGAGCCCCTCTTAGTCCAGGGTGGCCTATACTATTGATGGCCTCAGGGACCTTGGAGCTTTTCCCTAACCTGTAGGGTTGTGGTCAATGGATTGGTCACACTTTCCTTGGAGAGGGCAGGCACAATCTTTCGCTGTTTGGTCCAGAGGCCCTAGCCTGGATGTTGTGTGGGTCCAGTCTGTGGGCACAGAAGTCTGAATACACAAACTCAGCTTATGAGTGGCGCCTAGGGTATGGCAGGCCGGATTTACAGCCCGAGAGGGAGCTCCTGGGCCTCTGAAACAAGGGCGAGTGGGAGGCGTTCCTTCAGGCTTTTGTCTCTGGATGTTGTGTCCGGGATAGCCGTGGATTGGAGCGGTGGCCTCAGGTACTGTGGACGAGTATCCCTCTCTGGGGATTTGTCCCAGCTCCCAAGAGTTTGGGGTCATTTTGTGGGAAGGGTGGAGTCGTGTTGTCTGGCTCATGGGTCTCTCCAAGAAAGGGATTCCAGAGCAGAGCTCCAGGTACGGGCGGGGCGACTGGAAAATTCAAACCGTGGTGAGGATTGGGTGCATAGAGGCTTGGCAAGCCCCATATGTGGGCTCTTGGTCCAGGACCTGACAGGCCTTTCTTTGACATGGGGCTCATGCTGAGGGTCACAGTGTGAATTTGTGCTATACCCAGCTTTGTGGAGAATTGATATAATGTCTAGGTTCAGATATCTGAAAACCAAGGTTAGGATGAGGTGACGGCATAAGACCATGGCGTGTCCGAAGTGCTGGGTGTGCGGCCAGCTGTCTTTTTGTCTGTCTGGACGTCTGGCTTCAGGCTGTGTCAGGCAGAGCATGAGTGCCCAGAGCAGCCTATCCAGTTCGGGTACCGTCGAGGCCCGAGCAGGTTGATCCTCATCTGGGTTTTCTGGAGAGCCCCACAGGGAAACGTTTTTCTTCCGTTGGTCAGACACTAGACTGGGTTTTGGTTCTGGAGTTAATAGTCCGGAGGGCTTGTTTGCCAGGAGTGTGAGTAAGGAAGTCTGAAAACACAAGCTAGCATGAGGTTTGGGACCGAGGGCACGGCAGGCCCACTCTGCAGAGGGTGAATCGAGATCTCCTGCACTGAGGTCATGTCAACTATGAGACGTGCCTCAGGCTAAAGTTCTTGTCCAGCATGGCCGCTTCCTGAAGGGTGTGGGGGCTTTATGAGGCCAGATAGTTTTGCCTACGATGGGATTTGTGAACTGCTCCAAAACTGAAGGTTACCTTCTGCACGACAGTCGAGTCCTATTGGAGGTTCCAAGAGGCCCCATATGGAAAGACTCGAGAGCAGGTGTCTAAACATGGATGCCTGGGAACGCCACCTCATATTCCCACTCTTTAGTCAGGACAAGACAGGCTCAATCTGCGGGCTCCTGGGTGAGCTACCCAGAGGGGAGAGTTGAAATGGACTCTCCTGAAGATGAGTCCTACTGTGGCATGGTGGCCTGGGAGACCTTGGAATGTGGAGGTGGCTCAGGGACTCTGCAGGATTCTCCAACATGAGGTGTTTGACACGGCTCCAACAAGGAAACTTCCCATGTGGAGACGAGAGGAATTCTGTTCCGTGCCTCAGGAAAGCCTCATACCCTGTTCTTCGAACCAAAGCCTCTGAGGAGTGACACCTGGAAACCAAAGCAAGAGTTGACACTATGGCCTAAAGGCCTGTCCGGCTCAACCTTCTATCTCTGTTGACATCTGTGTGCATGCATTCATGGATGTAGCTGCTCAGCTTGTGTCCGAATGCCCCTGTGAGTCCAGTGAGGCTCCCAGTAGTGGGATGTCCTCGGAGGCCTTGAGGTTTCTCATATTCTGGAGGTGTGTGGCCGAAGGAATGGACACAGTTTCCCAGGAGAGAGCAGGCACGGTCCTGTGGTATGGCTCCAGAGGACCCAGCCTAGAGGCTGTGTTTGCCAGGGCTGTGGGGACAGATGTCTGAAAAAGCAAACTTGGCTCAGCTAGGGGCCAATGTAATGGCAGGCCTGATCTCTAGTCCTTGAGGGGAGATACTCGGGAAATCAAAGTAGGGCAAGTGGGAGGCAGTCACTCAGGATTTTGTCTCTGGGTGTTGCGTTTACAGTGTCCGGTCAGGGTAGGGGTTGTCTCAGAGGCCGAGGAAGAGCCTTCCTCTCGGGGGATTGTCCAAGCTCCCAAGTGTTTGTGTTCATTCTGTGGGAATGAAGAGTACTGTTTTCTGCCACAGGGGAACCCCCAGGAGAGGGACTCTAGAGCACAGCAGTGGGTTCCCTCAACTGGAATACACACCATCTAGTTAGTCCTGGGTGCCTATGGGCATGGCAAGCCACATATGCGGGCTCTTGGTCCAGTCACTGAGAGGCGTTACTTGAATAAGGTACTCACGCTGAGGGTCACAATGTGCGTTTGTGCCCAAGGCGGCCCTCACGCTTTGGCGTGGCCTCATGGGCCATGCCGTTTTCTCCTAGATTGAAGGTTTGACTCACTGCCAGCAGCAAGGTTTCTTGCCATGGGGAAGGAGGGGTTCTGACTTGTGCATCAGGTTCCCCCCTGTGCAGGGATTGGAGATAGGGTCTAGGTTCCGATGACTGAAAACCCAGGTTGGGAATGGATGGTGGCCTAAGGCAGTGGCGGGTCCAATGTGCTGGGTGTGCAGCCAGCTGTGTCTGTGTCTGTTGGAAGGTCTGGGCTCAGGCTATTTGCGACAGAGCATCACTGTTTAAGGTAGCCTATGCAATTGGGGTGTTGCCGAGGGCCAAGCAGTTTGATCCTCATTTGGGGTTTCTGGGCAGCGCCATAGACAATGTTTTTCTCCTGGGAGGCAGGCACAGTGCTTCATTGTGGCCCCAGAATTCCCAGTAGGGAGGGTTTGTGTGCCAGGAGTGTGAGGACGGAAGTCTGAAAACACAAGCTAGTGTGTGGATTGGAGCCAAGGGCAGAGCAGGCCCACTCTGCAGAGGCTGAATCAAAATCTCCTGCATCTGAAGTCAGGCTGAGGATCAGACGTTGGCTGAGGCTGGCGTATGTGTCCATGATGGCACCTTCATGAAGTGGGGGCCTCATGAGGCCAAGGAAGTTTTCCCACGCTGAGTTTGGAGGTTGCCCCAAACCACAAGGTTTCCTTCTGCGGGACATTCGAGTCCTGTTGCATGGCCCCAGGACATACCATATCGAAGGACTGGAGAGCAGGGTTCGAAGGATGGATCCCTGTACAGCATGCCTCGCATTCCCATTGGCTTTTAGCGACAAGATATGTTTGATCTGCTGCCTCTGGAACACGCGACCCAGGGGGATGAGTTGAAATGGCCTCTCCTGAGGATGCGTCATAATGTGCGTTTGGGTCCATGGAGACCTTGGAATGTGCTGGTTGTTCAGTGGCCCTGGGGAACTCTCCTACCTGAAGTGTTTGATACATCCCAGTAAGAAAGCTGCCCATGTGGAGATTAGAGAGGTTTGGTTTGGTACCTCAGAAAAGCCCCATGTGCCGGTCTACGAAAACTTTCCTCTGAGAACGGAAACATGGAAACCAAAGCTAAGGTTCAGATTAGGGCCTGGGGGCCTGTCCATTTCAACCTTCTGTCTCTGGGGACACTGTCTGAGTGTCTAAGTGGAGATAGTTGCTCCGCTGGTGTCAGAGAGCCCCTCTTAGTCCAGGGTGGCCTATACTATTGATGTCCTCAGGGGCCTTGAGCTTTTCCCTAACCTGTAGGGTTGTGGTCAATGGATTGGGCACACTTTCCTTGGAGAGGGTAGGCACAATCTTTTGCTGTTTGGTCCAGAGGCCCTAGCCTGGATGTTGCGTGTGTCCAGGCTGTGGGCACAGAAGTCTGAATACACAAACTCAGCTTATGAGTGGCGCCTAGGGTATGGCAGGCCGGATGCACAGCCCGAGAGGGAGCTCCTGGGCCTCTGAAACAAGGGCGAGTGGGAGGCCTTCCTTCAGGCTTTTGTCTCTGGATGTTGTGTCCGGGATAGCCGTGGATTGGAGCGGTGGCCTCAGGTACTGTGGACGAGTATCCCTCTCTGGGGATTTGTCCCAGCTCCCAAGAGTTTGGGGTCATTTTGTGGGAAGGGTGGAGTCGTGTTGTCTGGCTCATGGGTCTCTCCAAGAAAGGGATTCCAGAGCAGAGCTCCAGGTACGGGCGGGGCGACTGGAAAATTCAAACCGTGGTGAGGATTGGGTGCATAGGGGCTTGGCAAGCCCCATATGTGGGCTCTTGGTCCAGGCCCTGACAGGCCTTTCTTTGACATGGGGCTCATGCTGAGGGTCACAGTGTGAATTTGTGCCCAAGCAGCACTCAAGTTTGGGCGTGGCATCAGGGGCCATGAAGGTTTCTCCCACCCTGAAGGTGTGACTCCAGGCCAAGAGCAAGCTTGACAGCCATGGGAAGGAGGAGTTCTGTTTTGTGCTTGCTATACCCAGCTGAGTGGAGAATTGATAATGTCTAGGTTCAGATATCTGAAAACCAAGGTTAGAATAAGGTGACGGCATAAGACCATGGCGTGTCCCAAGTGCTGGTTGTGCGGCCAGCTGTCTCCTTGTCTGTCTGGACGTCTGGCTTCAGGCTGTGTCAGGCAGAGCATGAGTGCCCAGAGCAGCCTATCCAGTTCGGGTACCGTCGAGGCCCGAGCAGGTTGATCCTCATCTGGGTTTTCTGGAGAGCCCCACAGGGAAACGTTTTTCTTCCGTTGGGCAGACACTGGGCTGGGTTGTGGTTCTGGAGTTCCTAGTCCGGAGGGCTTGTTTGCCAGGAGTGTGAGGAAGGAAATCTGACAACACAAGCTAGCGTGAGGTTTGGTACCGAGGGCACGGCAGGCCCACTCTGTAGATGCTGAATCGAGATCTCCTGCACTGAGGTCATGTCAACTGTGAGACGTGCCTCAGGATAGAGTTCTTGTCCAGCATGGCCTCTTCCTGAAGGGTGTGGGGGCTTCATGAGGCCAGAAAGTTTTGCCTACGATGGGATTTGTGAACTGCTCCAAAACTGAAGGTTACCTTCTGCACGACAGTCGAGTCCTATTGGATGGTTCCAAGAGGCCCCATATGGAAAGACTCGAGAGCAGGTGTCTAAGCATGGATGCCTGGGAACGCGACCTCATACTCCCACTCTTTAGTCAGGAAAAGGCAGGCTCAATCTGCGGGCTCCTGGGTGAGCTACCCAGAGGGGAGATTTGAAATGGACTCTCCTGAAGATGAGTCCTACTGTGGCTTGGTGGCCTGGGAGACCTTGGAATGTGGAGGTGGCTCAGGGACTCTGCAGGATTCTCCAACATGAGATGTTTGACACGGCTCCAACAAGGAAACTTCCCTAGTGGAGACGAGAGGAGTTCTGTTCCGTGCCTCAGGAAAGCCCCATACCCTGTTCTTCGACCAAAGCCTCTGAGGAGTGACACCTGGAAACCAAAGCAAGAGTTGAGACTACGGCCTAAAGGCCAGTCCGGCTCAACCTTCTATCTCTGTTGACATCTGTGTGCATGCATTCATGGATGTAGCTGCTCAGCTTGTGTCCGAATGCCCCTGTGAGTCCAGTGAGGCTCCCAGTAGTGGGATGTCCTCGGAGGCCTTGAGGTTTCTCATATTCTGGAGGTGTGTGGCCAAAGGAATGGACACAGTTTCCCAGGAGAGAGCAGGCACGGTCCTGTGGTATGGCTCCAGAGGACCCAGCCTAGAGGCTGTGTTTGCCAGGGCTGTGGGGACAGATGTCTGAAAAAGCAAACTTGGCTCATCTAGGGGCCAATGTAATGGCAGGCCTGATCTCTAGTCCTTGAGGGGAGATACTCTGGAAATCAAAGTAGGGCAAGTGGGAGGCAGTCACTCAGGATTTTGTCTGTGGGTGTTGCGTTTACAGTGTCCGGTCAGGGTAGGGGTTGTCTCAGAGGCCGAGGAAGAGCCTTCCTCTCGGGGGATTGTCCAAGCTCCCAAGTGTTTGTGTTCATTCTGTGGGAATGAAGAGTACTGTTTTCTGCCACAGAGGACCCCCCAGGAGAGGGACTCTAGAGCACAGCAGTGGGTTCCCTCAACTGGAATACACACCATCTAGTTAGTCCTGGGTGCCTATGGGCATGGCAAGCCACATATGCGGGCTCTTGGTCCAGTCACTGAGAGGGTTACTTGAATAAGGTACTCACACTGAGGGTCACAATGTGTGTTTGTGCCCTAGGCGGCCCTCACGCTTGGGCGTGGCCTCATGGGCCATGCCGTTTTCTTCTACACTGGAGGTTTGACTCACTGCCAGCAGCAAGGTTTCTTGCCATGGGGAAGGAGGGGTTCTGACTTGTGCATCAGGTTCCCCCCTGTGCAGGGATTGGAGATAAGGTCTAGGTTCCGATGACTGAAAACCCAGGTTGGGAATGGATGGTGGCCTAAGGCAGTGGCGGGTCCAATGTGCTGGGTGTGCAGCCAGCTGTGTCGGTGTCTGTTGGATGGTCTGGGCTCAGGCTATTTGCGACAGAGCATCACTGTTTAAGGTAGCCTATGCAATTGGGGTGTTGCCGAGGGCCAAGCAGTTTGATCCTCATTTGGGGTTTCTGGGCAGCGCCATAGACAATGTTTTTCTCCTGGGAGGCAGGCACAGTGCTTCATTGTGGCGCCAGAATTCCCAGTAGGGAGGGTTTGTGGGCCAGGAGTGTGAGGACGGAAGTCTGAAAACACAAGCTAGTGTGAGGTTTGGAGCCAAGGGCAGAGCAGGCCCACTCTGCAGAGGCTGAATCAAAATCTCCTGCATCTGAAGTCAGGCTGAGGATCAGACGTTGGCTGAGGCTAGAGTATGTGTCCATGATGGCACCTTCATGAAGTGGGGGCCTCATGAGGCCAAGGAAGTTTTCCCACGCTGAGTTTGGAGGTTGCCCCAAACCACAAGGTTTCCTTCTGCGGGACATTCGAGTCCTGTTGCATGGCTCCAGGACATACCATATGGAAGGACTGGAGAGCAGGGTTCGAAGGATGGATCCCTGTACAGCATGCCTCGCATTCCCATTGGCTATTAGCGACAAGATATGTTTGATCTGCTGCCTCTGGAACACGCGACCCAGGGGGCTGAGTTGAAATGGCCTCTCCTGAGGATGCGTCATAATGTGCGTTTGGGTCCATGGAGTCCTTGTAAAGTGCTGGTTGTTCAGTGGCCCTGCGGAACTCTCCTACCTGAAGTGTTTGATACATCCCAGTAAGAAAGCTGCCCATGTGGAGATGAGAGAGGTTTGGTTTGGTGCCTCAGAAAAGCCCCATGTGCTGTTCTACGGAAACAGTCCTCTGAGAACGGAAACATGGAAACCAAAGCTAAGGTTCAGATTAGGGCCTGGGGGCCTGTCCATTTCAACCTTCTGTCTCTGGGGACACTGTCTGAGAGTCTAAGTGGAGATAGTTGCTCCGCTGGTGTCAGAGAGCCCCTCTTAGTCCAGGGTGGCCTATACTATTGATGGCCTCAGGGACCTTGGAGCTTTTCCCTAACCTGTAGGGTTGTGGTCAATGGATTGGTCACACTTTCCTTGGAGAGGGCAGGCACAATCTTTCGCTGTTTGGTCCAGAGGCCCTAGCCTGGATGTTGTGTGGGTCCAGACTGTGGGCACAGAAGTCTGAATACACAAACTCAGCTTATGAGTGGGGCCTAGGGTATGGCAGGCCGGAGGTACAGCCCGAGAGGGAGCTCCTGGGCCTCTGAAACAAGGGCGAGTGGGAGGCGTTCCTTCAGGCTTTTGTCTCTGGATGTTGTGTCCGGTTTAGCCGTGGATTGGAGCGGTGGCCTCAGGTACTGTGGACGAGTATCCCTCTCTGGGGATTTGTCCCAGCTCCCAAGAGTTTGGGGTCATTTTGTGGGAAGGGTGGAGTCGTGTTGTCTGGCTCATGGGTGTCTCCAAGAAAGGGACTCCAGAGCAGAGCTCCAGGTACGGGCGGTGCGACTGGAAAATTCAAACCGTGGTGAGGATTGGGTGCATAGGGGCTTGGCAAGCCCCATATGTGGGCTCTTGGTCCAGGCCCTGACAGGCCTTTCTTTGACATGGGGCTCATGTTGAGGGTCACAGTGTGAATTTGTGCCCAAGCAGCACTCAAGTTTGGGCGTGGCATCAGGGGCCATGAAGGTTTCTCCCACCCTGAAGGTGTGACGCCAGGCCAAGAGCAAGCTTGACAGCCATGGGGAAGGAGGAGTTCTGTTTTGTGCTTGCTATACCCAGCTGTGTGGAGAATTGATATAATGTCTAGGTTCAGATATCTGAAAACCAAGGTTAGGATGAGGTGACGGCATAAGACCATGGCGTGTCCGAAGTGCTGGGTGTGCGGCCAGCTGTCTCCTTGTCTGTCTGGACGTCTGGCTTCGGGCTGTGTCAGGCAGAGCATGAGTGCCCAGAGCAGCCTATCCACTTCGGGTACCGTCGAGGCCCGAGCAGGTTGATCCTCATCTGGGTTTTCTGGAGAGCCCCACAGGGAAACGTTTTTCTTCCATTGGGCAGACACTGGGCTGGGTTGTGGTTCTGGAGTTCCTAGTCCGGAGGGCTTGTTTGCCAGGAGTGTGATTAAGGAAGTCTGAAAACAGAAGCTAGCGTGAGGTTTGGGACCGAGGGCACGGCAGGCCCACTCTGCAGAGGCTGAATCGAGATCTCCTGCACTGAGGTCATGTCAACTATGAGACGTGCCTCAGGCTAGAGTTCTTGTCCAGCATGGCCTCTTCCTGAAGGGTGTGGGGGCTTCATGAGGCCAGAAAGTTTTGCCTACGATGGGATTTGTGAACTGCTCCAAAACTGAAGGTTACCTTCTGCACGACAGTCGAGTCCTATTGGATGGTTCCAAGAGGCCCCATATGGAAAGACTCGAGAGCAGGTGTCTAAGCATGGATGCCTGGGAACGCCACCTCATAATCCCACTCTTTAGTCAGGACAAGGCAGGCTCAATCTGCGGGCTCCTGGGTGAGCTACCCAGAGGGGAGAGTTGAAATGGACTCTCCTGAAGATGAGTCCTACTGTGGCTTGGTGGCCTGGGAGACCTTGGAATGTGGAGGTGGCTCAGGGACTCTGCAGGTTCTCCAACATGAGGTGTTTGACACGGCTCCAACAAGGAAACTTCCCATGTGGAGACGAGAGGAGTTCTGTTCCGTGCCTCAAGAAAGCCCCATACCCTGTACTTCGAACCAAAGCCTCTGAGGAGTGACACCTGGAAACCAAAGCAAGAGTTGAGACTACGGCCTAAAGGCCAGTCCGGCTCAACCTTCTATCTCTGTTGACATCTGTGTGCATGCATTCATGGATGTAGCTGCTCAGCTTGTGTCCGAATGCCCCTGTGAGTCCAGTGAGGCTCCCAGTAGTGGTATGTCCACGGAGGCCTTGAGGTTTCTCATATTCTGGAGGTGTGTGGCCAAAGGAATGGACACAGTTTCCCAGGAGAGAGCAGGCACGGTCCTGTGGTATGGCTCCAGAGGACCCAGCCTAGAGGCTGTGTTGGCCAGGGCTGTGGGGACAGATGTCTGAAAAAGCAAACTTGGCTCAGCTAGGGGCCAATGTAATGGCAGGCCTGATCTCTAGTCCGTGAGGGGAGATCCTCTGGAAATCAAAGTAGGGCAAGTGGGAGGCAGTCACTCAGGATTTTGTCTGTGGGTGTTGCGTTTACAGTGTCCGGTCAGGGTAGGGGTTGTCTCAGAGGCCGAGGAAGAGCCTTCCTCTCGGGGGATTGTCCAAGCTCCCAAGTGTTTGTGTTCATTCTGTGGGAATGAAGAGTACTGTTTTCTGCCACAGGGGAACCCCCAGGAGAGGGACTCTAGAGCACAGCAGTGGGTTCCCTCAACTGGAATACACACCATCTAGTTAGTCCTGGGTGCCTATGGGCATGGCAAGCCACATATGCGGGCTCTTGGTCCAGTCACTGAGAGGCGTTACTTGAATAAGGTACTCACGCTGAGGGTCACAATGTGTGTTTGTGCCCTAGGCGGCCCTCACGCTTGGGCGTGGCCTCATGGGCCATGCCGTTTTCTCCTACACTGGAGGTTTGACTCACTGCCAGCAGCAAGGTTTCTTGCCATGGGGAAGGAGGGGTTCTGACTTGTGCATCAGGTTCCCCCCTGTGCAGGGATTGGAGATAAGGTCTAGGTTCCGATGACTGAAAACCCAGGTTGGGAATGGATGGTGGCCTAAGGCAGTGGCGGGTCCCATGTGCTGGGTGTGCAGCCAGCTGTGTCGTGTCTGTTGGAAGGTCTGGGCTCAGGCTATTTGCGACAGAGCATCACTGTTTAAGGTAGCCTATGCAATTGGGGTGTTGCCGAGGGCCAAGCAGTTTGATCCTCATTTGGGGTTTCTGGGCAGCGCCATAGACAATGTTTTTCTCCTGGGAGGCAGGCACAGTGCTTCATTGTGGCCCCAGAATTCCCAGTAGGGAGGGTTTGTGGGCCAGGAGTGTGAGGACGGAAGTCTGAAAACACAAGCTAGTGTGAGGATTGGAGCCAAGGGCAGAGCAGGCCCACTCTGTAGAGGCTGAATCAAAATCTCCTGCATCTGAAGTCAGGTTGAGGATCAGACGTTGGCTGAGGCTGGAGTATGTGTCCATGATGGCACCTTCATGAAGTGGGGGCCTCATGAGGCCAAGGAAGATTTCCCACGCTGAGTTTGGAGGTTGCCCCAAACCACAAGTTTTCCGTCTGCGGGACATTCGAGTCCTGTTGCATGGCTCCAGGACATACCATATGGAAGGACTGGAGAGCAGGATTCGAAGGATGGATCCCTGTACAGCATGCCTCGCATTCCCATTGGCTATTAGCGACAAGATATGTTTGATCTGCTGCCTCTGGAACACGCGACCCTGGGGGGCTGAGATGAAATGGCCTCTCCTGAGGATGCGTCATAATGTGCGTTTGGGTCCATGGAGACCTTGGAATGTGCTGGTTGTTCAGTGGCCCTGGGGAAGTCTCCTACCTGAAGTGTTTGATACATCCCAGTAAGAAAGCTGCCCATGTGGAGATGAGAGAGGTTTGGTTTGGTGCCTCAGAAAAGCCCCATGTGCTGGTCCACGAAAACAGTCCTCTGAGAACGGAGACATGGAAACCAAAGCTAAGGTTCAGATTAGGGCCTGGGGGCCTGTCCATTTCAACCTTCTGTCTCTGGGGACACTGTCTGAGAGTCTAAGTGGAGATAGTTGCTCCGCTGGTGTCAGAGAGCCCCTCTTAGTCCAGGGTGGCCTATACTATTGATGTCCTCAGGGACCTTGGAGCTTTTCCCTAACCTGTAGGGTTGTGGTCAATGGATTGGGCACACTTTCCTTTGAGAGGGCAGGCACAATCTTTCGCTGTTTGGTCCAGAGGCCCTAGCCTGGATGTTGTGTGGGTCCAGGCTGTGGGCACAGAAGTCTGAATACACAAACTCAGCTTATGAGTGGCGCCTAGGGTATGGCAGACCGGAGGTACAGCCCGAGAGGGAGCTCCTGGGCCTCTGAAACAAGGGCGAGTGGGAGGCGTTCCTTCAGGCTTTTGTCTCTGGATGTTGTGTCCGGGATAGCCGTGGATTGGAGCGGTGGCCTCAGGTACTGTGGACGAGTATCCCTCTCTGGGGATTTGTCCCAGCTCCCAAGAGTTTGGGGTCATTTTGTGGGAAGGGTGGAGTCGTGTTGTCTGGCTCATGGGTCTCTCCAAGAAAGGGATTCCAGAGCAGAGCTCCAGGTACGGGCGGGGCGACTGGAAAATTCAAACCGTGGTGAGGATTGGGTGCATAGCGGCTTGGCAAGTCCCATATGTGGGCTCTTGGTCCAGGCCCTGACAGGCCTTTCTTTGACATGGGGCTCATGCTGAGGGTCACAGTGTGAATTTGTGCCCAAGCAGCACTCAAGTTTGGGCGTGGCAATAGGGGACATGAAGGTTTCTCCCACCCTGAAGGTGTGACTCCAGGCCAAGAGCAAGCTTGACAGCCATGGGGAAGGAGGAGTTCTGTTTTGTGCTTCCTATACCCAGCTGTGTGGAGAATTGATATAATGTCTAGGTTCAGATATCTGAAAACCAAGGTTAGGATGAGGTGACGGCATAAGACCATGGCGTGTCCGAAGTGCTGGGTGTGCGGCCAGCTGTCTCCTTGTCTGTCTGGACGTCTGGCTTCGGGCTGTGTCAGGCAGAGCATGAGTGCCCAGAGCAGCCTATCCACTTCGGGTACCGTCGAGGCCCGAGCAGGTTGATCCTCATCTGGGTTTTCTGGAGAGCCCCACAGGGAAACGTTTTTCTTCCGTTGGGCAGACACTGGGCTGGGTTGTGGTTCTGGAGTTCCTAGTCCGGAGGGCTTGTTTGCCAGGAGTGTGAGGAAGGAAGTCTGAAAACACAAGCTAGCATGAGGTTTGGGACCGAGGGCACGGCAGGCCCACTCTGCAGAGGCTGAATCGAGATCTCCTGCACTGAGGTCATGTCAACTATGAGACGTGCCTCAGGCTAGAGTTCTTGTCCAGCATGGCCTCTTCCTGAAGGCTGTGGGGGCTTCATGAGGCCAGAAAGTTTTGCCTACGATGGGATTTGTGATCTGCTCCAAAACTGAAGGTTACCTTCTGCACGACAGTCGAGTCCTATTGGATGGTTCCAAGAGGCCCCATATGGAAAGACTCGAGAGCATGTGTCTAAGCATGGATGCCTGGGAACGCCACCTCATACTCCCACTCTTTAGTCAGGACAAGGCAGGCTCAATCTGCGGGCTCCTGGGTGAGCTACCCAGAGGGGAGTGTTGAAATGGACTCTCCTGAAGATGAGTCCTACTGTGGCTTGGTGGCCTGGGAGACCTTGGAATGTGGAGGTGGCTCAGGGACTCTGCAGGATTCTCCAACATGAGGCGTTTGACACGGCTCCAACAAGGAAACTTCCCATGTGGAGACGAGAGGAGTTCTGTTCCGTGCCTCAAGAAAGCCCCATACCCCGTACTTCGAACCAAAGCTTCTGAGGAGTGACACCTGGAAACCAAAGCAAGAGTTGAGACTACGGCCTAAAGGCAGTCCGGCTCAACCTTCTATCTCTGTTGACATCTGTGTGCATGCATTCATGGATGTAGCTGCTCAGCTTGTGTCCGAATGCCCCTGTGAGTCCAGTGAGGCTCCCAGTAGTGGTATGTCCTCGCAGGCCTTGAGGTTTCTCATATTCAGGAGGTGTGTGGCCAAAGGAATGGACACAGTTTCCCAGGAGAGAGCAGGCACGGTCCTGTGGTATGGCTCCAGAGGACCCAGCCTAGAGGCTGTGTTTGCCAGGGCTGTGGGGACAGATGTCTGAAAAAGCAAACTTGGCTCATCTAGGGGCCAATGTAATGGCAGGCCTGATCTCTAGTCCGTGAGGGGAGATCCTCTGGAAATCAAAGTAGGGCAAGTGGGAGGCAGTCACTCAGGATTTTGTCTCTGGGTGTTGCGTTTACAGTGTCCGGTCAGGGTAGAGGTTGTCTCAGAGGCCGAGGAAGAGCCTTCCTCTCGGGGGATTGTCCAAGCTCCCAAGTGTTTGTGTTCATTCTGTGGGAATGAAGAGTACTGTTTTCTGCCACAGGGGACACCCCAGGAGAGGGACTCTAGAGCACAGCAGTGGGTTCCCTCAACTGGAATACACACCATCTAGTTAGTCCTGGGTGCCTATGGGCATGGCAAGCCACATATGCGGGCTCTTGGTCCAGTCACTGAGAGGCGTTACTTGAATAAGGTACTCACGCTGAGGGTCACAATGTGTGTTTGTGCCCTAGGCGGCCCTCACGCTTGGGCGTGGCCTCATGGGCCATGCCGTTTTCTCCTACACTGGAGGTTTGACTCACTGCCAGCAGCAAGGTTTCTTGCCATGGGGAAGGAGGGGTTCTGACTTGTGCATCAGGTTCCCCCCTGTGCAGGGATTGGAGATAAGGTCTAGGTACCGATGACTGAAAACCCAGGTTGGGAATGGATGGTGGCCTAAGGCAGTGGCGGGTTCAATGTGCTGGGTGTGCAGCCAGCTGTGTCGTGTCTGTTGGAAGGACTGGGCTCAGGCTATTTGCGACAGAGCATCACTGTTTAAGGTAGCCTATGCAATAGGGGTGTTGCCGAGGGCCATGCAGTTTGATCCTCATTTGGGGTTTCTGGGCAGCGCCATAGACAATGTTTTTCTCCTGGGAGGCAGGCACAGTGCTTCATTGTGGCCCCAGAATTCCCAGTAGGGAGGGCTTGTGGGCCAGGAGTGTGAGGACGGAAGTCTAAAAACACAAGCTAGTTGCGGATTGGAGCCAAGGGCAGAGCAGGCCCACTCTGCAGAGGCTGAATCAAAATCTCCTGCATCTGAAGTCAGGCTGAGGATCAGACGTTGGCTGAGGCTGGAGTATGTGTCCATGATGGCACCTTCATGAAGTGGGGGCCTCATGAGGCCAAGGAAGTTTTCCCACGCTGAGTTTGGAGGTTGCCCCAAACCACAAGGTTTCCTTCTGCGGGACATTCGAGTCCTGTTGCATGGCTCCAGGACATACCATATGGAAGGACTGGAGAGCAGGGTTCGAAGGATGGATCCCTGTACAGCATGCCTCGCATTCCCATTGGCTATTAGCGACAAGATATGTTTGATCTGCTGCCTCTGGAACACGCGACCCAGGGGGCTGAGTTGAAATGGCCTCTCCTGAGGATGCGTCATAATGTGCGTTTGGGTCCATGGAGACCTTGGAATGTGCTGGTTGTTCAGTGGCCCTGGGGAACTCTCCTACCTGAAGTGTTTTATACATCCCAGTAAGAAAGCTGCCCATGTGGAGATGAGAGAGGTTTGGTTTGGTGCCTCAGAAAAGCCCCATGTGCTGGTCTACAGAAACAGTCCTCTGAGAACGGAAACATGGAAACCAAAGCTAAGGTTCAGATTAGGGCCTGGGGGCCTGTCCATTTCAACCTTCTGTCTCTGGGGACACTGTCTGAGAGTCTAAGTGGAGATAGTTGCTCCGCCTGTGTCAGAGAGCCCCTCTTAGTCCAGGTTGGCCTATACTATTGATGGCCTCAGGGACCTTGGAGCTTTTCCCTAACCTGTAGGGTTGTGGTCAATGGATTGGGCACACTTTCCTTGGAGAGGGCAGGCACAATCTTTCGCTGTTTGGTCCAGAGGCCCTAGCCTGGATGTTGTGTGGGTCCAGGCTGTGGGCACAGAAGTCTGAATACACAAACTCAGCTTATGAGTGGCGCCTAGGGTATGGCAGGCCGGAGGTACAGCCCGAGAGGGAGCTCCTGGGCCTCTGAAACAAGGGCGAGTGGGAGGCGTTCCTTCAGGCTTTTGTCTCTGGATGTTGTGTCCGGGATAGCCGTGGATTGGAGCGGTGGCCTCAGGTACTGTGGACGAGTATCCCTGTCTGGGGATTTGTCCCAGCTCCCAAGAGTTTGGGGTCATTTTGTGGGAAGGGTGGAGTCGTGTTGTCTGGCTCATGGGTGTCTCCAAGAAAGGGATTCCAGAGTAGAGCTCCAGGTACGGGCGGGGCGACTGGAAAATTCAAACCGTGGTGAGGATTGGGTGCATAGCGGCTTGGCAAGCCCCATATGTGGGCTCTTGGTCCAGGCCCTGACAGGCCTTTCTTTGACATGGGGCTCATGCTGAGGGTCACAGTGTGAATTTGTGCCCAAGCAGCACTCAAGTTTGGGCGTGGCATCAGGGGCCATGAAGGTTTCTCCCACCCTGAAGGTGTGACTCCAGTCCAAGAGCAAGCTTGACAGCCATGGGGAAGGAGGAGTTCTGTTTTGTGCTTGCTATACCCAGCTGTGTGGAGAATTGATATAATGTCTAGGTTCAGATATCTGAAAACCAAGGTTAGGATGAGGTGACGGCATAAGACCATGGCGTGTCCCAAGTGCTGGGTGTGCGGCCAGCTGTCTCCTTGTCTGTCTGGACGTCTGGCTTCGGGCTGTGTCAGGCAGAGCATGAGTGCCCAGAGCAGCCTATCCCGTTCGGGTACCGTCGAGGCCCGAGCAGGTTGATCCTCATCTGGGTTTTCTGGAGAGCCCCACAGGGAAACGTTTTTCTTCCGTTGGGCAGACACTGGGCTGGGTTGTGGTTCTGGAGTTCCTAGTCCGGAGGGCTTGTTTGCCAGGAGTGTGAGGAAGGAAGTCTGAAAACACAAGCTAGCGTGAGGTTTGGGACCGAGGGCACGGCAGGCCCACTCTGCAGAGGCTGAATCGAGATCTCCTGCACTGAGGTCATGTCAACTATGAGACGTGCCTCAGGCTAGAGTTCTTGTCCAGCATGGCCTCTTCCTGAAGGGTGTGGGGGCTTCATGAGGCCAGAAAGTTTTGCCTACGATGGGATTTGTGAACTGCTCCAAAACTGAAGGTTACCTTCTGCACGACAGTCGAATCCTATTGGATGGTTCCAAGAGGCCCCATATGGAAAGACTCGAGAGCAGGTGTCTAAGCATGGATGCCTGGGAACGCCACCTCATATTCCCACTCTTTAGTCAGGACAAGGCAGGCTCAATCTGCGGGCTCCTGGGTGAGCTACCCAGAGGGGAGAGTTGAAATGGACTCTCCTGAAGATGAGTCCTACTGTGGCATGGTCGCCTGGGAGACCTTGGAATGTGGAGGTGGCTCAGGGACTCTGCAGGATTCTCCAACATGAGGTGTTTGACACGGCTCCAACAAGGAAACTTCCCATGTGGAGACGTCAGGAGTTCTGTTCCGTGCCTCAGGAAAGCCCCATACCCTGTTCTTCGAACCAAAGCCTCTGAGGAGTGACACCTGGAAACCAAAGCAAGAGTTGAGACTACGGCCTAAAGGCCTGTCCAGCTCAACCTTCTATCTCTGTTGACATCTGTGTGCATGCATTCATGGATGTAGCTGCTCAGCTTGTGTCCGAATGCCCCTGTGAGTCCAGTGAGGCTACCAGTAGTGGTATGTCCTCGGAGGCCTTGAGGTTTCTCATATTCTGGAGGTGTGTGGCCAAAGGAATGGACACAGTTTCCCAGGAGAGAGCAGGCACGGTCCTGTGGTATGGCTCCAGAGGACCCAGCCTAGAGGCTGTGTTTGCCAGGGCTGTGGGGAAGATGTCTGAAAAAGCAATCTTGGCTCAGTTAGGGGCCAATGTAATGGCAGGCCTGATCTCTAGTCCGTGAGGGGAGATCCTCTGGAAATCAAAGTAGGGCAAGTGGGAGGCAGTCACTCAGGATTTTGTCTCTGGGTGTTGCGTTTACAGTGTCCGGTCAGGGTAGGGGTTGTCTCAGAGGCCGAGGAAGAGCCTTCCTCTCGGGGGATTGTCCAAGCTCCCAAGTGTTTGTGTTCATTCTGTGGGAATGAAGAGTACTGTTTTCTGCCACAGGGGACCCCCAGGAGAGGGACTCTAGAGCACAGCAGTGGGTTCCCTCAACTGGAATACACACCATCTAGTTAGTCCTGGGTGCCTATGGGCGTGGCAAGCCACATATGCGGGCTCTTGGTCCAGTCACTGAGAGGCGTTACTTGAATAAGGTACTCACGCTGAGGGTCACAATGTGTGTTTGTGCCCAAGGCGGCCCTCACGCTTGGGCGTGGCCTCATGGGCCATGCCGTTTTCTCCTACACTGAAGGTTTGACTCACTGCCAGCAGCAAGGTTTCTTGCCAGGGGGAAGGAGGGGTTCAGACTTGTGCATCAGGTTCCCCCCTGTGCAGGGATTGGAGATAAGGTCTAGGTTCCGATGACTGAAAACCCAGGTTGGGAATGGATGGTGGCCTAAGGCAGTGGCGGGTCCAATGTGCTGGGTGTGCAGCCAGCTGTGTCTGTGTCTGTTGGAAGGTCTGGGCTCAGGCTATTTGCGACCGAGCATCACTGTTTAAGGTAGCCTATGCAATTGGGGTGTTGCCGAGGGCCAAGCAGTTTGATCCTCATTTGGGGTTTCTGGGCAGCGCCATAGACAATGTTTTTCTCCTGGGAGGCAGGCACAGTGCTTCATTGTGGCCCCAGAATTCCCAGTAAGGAGGGCTTGTGGGCCAGGAGTGTGAGGACGGAAGTCTGAAAACACAAGCTAGTGTGAGGATTGGAGCCAAGGGCAGAGCAGGCCCACTCTGCAGAGGCTGAATCAAAATCTCCTGCATCTGAAGTCAGGCTGAGGATCAGACGTTGGCTGAGGCTGGAGTTTGTGTCCATGATGGCACCTTCATGAAGTGGGGGCCTCATGAGGCCAAGGAAGTTTTCCCACGCTGAGTTTGGAGGTTTCCCCAAACCACAAGGTTTCCTTCTGCGGGACATTCGAGTCCTGTTGCATGGCTCCAGGACATACCATATGGAAGGACTGGAGAGCAGGGTTCGAAGGATGGATCCCTGTACTGCATGCCTCGCATTCCCATTGGCTATTAGCGACAAGATATGTTTGATCTGCTGCCTCTGGAGCACGCGACCCAGGGGGCTGAGTTGAAATGGCCTCTCCTGAGGATGCGTCATAATGTGCGTTTGGGTCCATGGAGACCTTGGAATGTGCTGGTTGTTCAGTGGCCCTGCGGAACTCTCCTACCTGAAGTGTTTGATACATCCCAGTAAGAAAGCTGCCCATGTGGAGATGAGAGAGGTTTGGTTTGGTGCCTCAGAAAAGCCCCATGTGCTGGTCTACGAAAACAGTCCTCTGAGAACGGAAACATGGAAACCAAAGCTAAGGTTCAGATTAGGGCCTGGGGGCCTTTCCATTTCAACCTTCTGTCTCTGGGGACACTGTCTGAGAGTCTAAGTGGAGATAGTTGCTCCGCTGGTGTCAGAGAGCCCCTCTTAGTCCAGGGTGGCCTATACTATTGATGGCCTCAGGGACCTTGGAGCTTTTCCCTAACCTGTAGGGTTGTGGTCAATGGATTGGGCACACTTTCCTTGGAGAGGGCTGGCACAATCTTTCGCTGTTTGGTCCAGAGGCCCTACCCTGGATGTTGTGTGCGTCCAGGCTGTGGGCACAGAAGTCTGAATACACAAACTCAGCTTATGAGTGGCGCCTAGGGTATGGCAGGCCGGATGTACAGCCCGAGACGGAGCTCCTGGGCCCCTGAAACAAGGGCGAGTGGGAGGCGTTCCTTCAGGCTTTTGTCTCTGGATGTTGTGTCCGGGATAGCCGTGGATTGGAGCGGTGGCCTCAGGTACAGTGGACGAGTATCCCTCTCTGGGGATTTGTCCCAGCTCCCAAGAGTTTGGGGTCATTTTGTGGGAAGGGTGGAGTCGTGTTGTCTGGCTCATGGGTCTCTCCAAGAAAGGGATTCCAGAGCAGAGCTCCAGGTACGGGCGGGGCGACTGGAAAATTCAAACCGTGTTGAGGATTGGGTGCATAGCGGCTTGGCAAGCCCCATATGTGGGCTCTTGGTCCAGGCCCTGACAGGCCTTTCTTTGACATGGGCTCATGCTGAGGGTCACAGTGTGAATTTGTGCCCAAGCAGCACTCAAGTTTGGGCGTGGCATCAGGGGCCATGAAGGTTTCTCCCACCCTGAAGGTGTGACTCCATGCCAAGAGCAAGCTTGACAGCCATGGGGAAGGAGGAGTTCTGTTTTGTGCTTGCTATACCCAGCTGTGTGGAGAATTGATATAATGTCTAGGTTCAGATATCTGAAAACCAAGGTTAGGATGAGGTGACGGCATAAGACCATGGCGTGTCCCAAGTGCTGGGTGTGCGGCCAGCTGTCTCCTTGTCTGTCTGGACGTCTGGCTTCAGGCTGTGTCAGGCAGAGCATGAGTGCCCAGAGCAGCCTATCCAGTTCGGGTACCGTCGAGGCCCGAGCAGGTTGATCCTCATCTGGGTTTTCTGGAGAGCCCCACAGGGAAACGTTTTTCTTCCGTTGGGCAGACACTGGGCTGGGTTGTGGTTCTGGAGTTCCTAGTCCGGAGGGCTTGTTTGCCAGGAGTGTGAGGAAGGAAGTCTGAAAACACAAGCTAGCGTGATGTTTGGGACCGAGGGCACGGCAGTCCCACTCTGCAGAGGCTGAATCGAGATCTCCTGCACTGAGGTCATGTCAACTATGAGACGTGCCTCAGGCTAGAGTTTTTGTCCAGCATGGCCTCTTCCTGAAGGGTGTGGGGGCTTCATGAGGCCAGAAAGTTTTGCCTACGATGGGATTTGTGAACTGCTCCAAAACTGAAGGTTACCTTCTGCACGACAGTCGAGTCCTATTGGATGGTTCCAAGAGGCCCCATATGGAAAGACTCGAGAGCAGGTGTCTAAGCATGGATGCCTGGGAACGCCACCTCATATTCCCACTCTTTAGTCAGGACAAGGCAGGCTCAATCTGCGGGCTCCTGGGTGAGCTACCCAGAGGGGAGAGTTGAAATGGACTCTCCTGAAGATGAGTCCTACTGTGGCTTGGTGGCCTGGGAGACCTTGGAATGTGGAGGTGGCTCAGGGACTCTGCAGGATTCTCCAACAAGAGGTGTTTGACACGGCTCCAACAAGGAAACTTCCCATGTGGAGACGTCAGGAGTTCTGTTCCTTGCCTCAGTAAAGCCCCATACCCTGTTCTTCGAACCAAAGCCTCTGAGGAGTGACACCTGGAAACCAAAGCAAGAGTTGAGACTACGGCCTAAAGGCCTGTCCGGCTCAACCTTCTATCTCTGTTGACATCTGTGTGCATGCATTCATGGATGTAGCTGCTCAGCTTGTGTCCGAATGCCCCTGTGAGTCCAGTGAGGCTCCCAGGAGTGGGATGTCCTCGGAGGCCTTGAGGTTTCTCATATTCTGGAGGTGTGTGGCCAAAGGAATGGACACAGTTTCCCAGGAGAGAGCAGGCACGGTCCTGTGGTATGGCTCCAGAGGACCCAGCCTAGAGGCTGTGTTTGCCAGGGCTGTGGGGACAGATGTCTGAAAAAGCAAACTTGGCTCAGCTAGGGGCCAATGTAATGGCAGGCCTGATCTCTAGTCCGTGAGGGGAGATCCTCTGGAAATCAAATTAGGGCAAGTGGGAGGCAGTCACTCAGGATTTTGTCTCTGGGTGTTGCGTTTACAGTGTCCGGTCAGGGTAGGGGTTGTCTCAGAGGCCGAGGAAGAGCCTTCCTCTCGGGGGATTGTCCAAGCTCCCAAGTGTTTGTGTTCATTCTGTGGGAATGAAGAGTACTGTTTTCTGCCACAGGGGACCCCCCAGGAGAGGGACTCTAGAGCACAGCAGTGGGTTCCCTCAACTGGAATACACACCATCTAGTTAGTCCTGGGTGCCTATGGGCGTGGCAAGCCACATATGCGGGCTCTGGGTCCAGTCACTGAGAGGCGTTACTTGAATAAGGTACTCACGCTGAGGGTCACAATGTGTGTTTGTGCCCAAGGCGGCCCTCACGCTTGGGCGTGGCCTCATGGGCCATGCCGTTTTCTCCTAGACTGAAGGTTTGACTCACTGCCAGCAGCAAGGTTTCTTGCCATGGGGAAGGAGGGGTTCTGACTTGTGCATCAGGTTCCCCCCTGTGCAGGGATTGGAGATAAAGTCTAGGTTCCGATGACTGAAAACCCAGGTTGGGAATGGATGGTGGCCTAAGGCAGTGGCGGGTCCAATGTGCTGGGTGTGCAGCCAGCTGTGTCTGTGTCTGTTGGAAGGTCTGGGCTCAGGCTATTTGCGACAGAGCATCACTGTTTAAGGTAGCCTATGCAATTGGGGTGTTGCCGAGGGCCAAGCAGTTTGATCCTCATTTGGGGTTTCTGGGCAGCGCCATAGACAATGTTTTTCTCCTGGGAGGCAGGCACAGTGCTTCATTGTGGCCCCAGAATTCCCAGTAGGGAGGGTTTGTGGGCCAGGAGTGTGAGGACGGAGTCTAAAACACAAGCTAGTGTGAGGATTGGAGCCAAGGGCAGAGCAGGCCCACTCTGCAGAGGCTGAATCAAAATCTCCTCCCTCTGAAGTCAGGCTGAGGGTCAGACGTTGGCTGAGGCTGGAGTATGTGTCCATGATGGCACCTTCATGAAGTGGGGGCCTCATGAGGCCAAGGAAGTTTTCCCACGCTGAGTTTGGAGGTTGCCCCAAACCACAAGGTTTCCTTCTGCGGGACATTCGAGTCCTGTTGCATGGCTCCAGGACATACCATATGGAAGGACTGGAGAGCAGGGTTCGAAGGATGGATCCCTGTACTGCATGCCTCGCATTCCCATTGGCTATTAGCGACAAGATATGTTTGATCTGCTGCCTCTGGAACACGAGACCCAGAGGGCAAGTACAGTCCTCAGGCTTGGGTCCAGAGGCCTGAGCCTGTAGGTTGTGTAGGCAAGGGCTGTTTGGACAGTTGTCTGAAAACACAAACTCGGCTTATGTTTCGGGTCATAGGTATGGCAGGACTGATCTACAGACCATGAGGAGAACTCTTCGGGATTTGAAAGAAGGGCGAGTGTGAGGCTCCTGCTCAAGTTTTTGTCTCTGGATATCGAGTCACTCATGGTCGTGGAATTTCTGGGTGACTTCATGGGAAATGGACGAGTCTTACTTTCTTGTGGTTTGGCCCCGGCCAAAGATTTTGGGGTCTTTCTGTGGGCTGGAAGAAGTCCGTTTTGTTGTTGTTGTTGTTGTTGTTTTCTTTTTTAACCTCAGGTGTCCCACCGAATGAGGGATTCCACAGTAGAGCCCTGGGGAGTGGCGACTGGACAATCAGAAATCTGGTTAAAAATTGTGGCCTAGGGACATGTCAAGCCCATTATGACATCTAATGGTCCAGCCACTGAGAGCACTTACTAGAGGAAAGGACTCATGCTGAGGGTCACAATGCGTGTGTAGGCCCTCGTCCCACTCAAGAATGGGCGGGGCCTCAGAGTGAATGCTGGTTTCTCCTGCACTGAACGTTGGACAACGTGCCAACCACAAGGGTTCTTGCCATGTGCAAGGAGGAGTTCTGATTTCTGCATCACACTCACCCCAGGGCAGTGATTGGAGATAAGGTCACGGTTCTGAAGCCTGAAAACTGAGGTAGGGAAGAGATGATGACCTAAGGCCATGGCGGATTTTATGTGCTCAGGGTGCGGTCAGCTTTCTGGGTGTTGGTCAGGTGGTCCCGGCCCAGGTTGTGTTCGACAGTGCATTAGTGCCCAGGATAGACTATATAATTTGGGTAAAGTCGAGTGCTGTGTAGGTTTACCCTCATTTAACGTGTCTGGGCAGCTCATGAGGCAATAATTTTTTTTCTAGAGGGCAGGCAGATTGCTGCATTGTGGGTCCGGAATTGCCAATCTTCAGGGCTTCGGGGCCAGGAGTGTGAGGACAGAAGTCTGAGAAGACAAGCTAGACTTGGGTTTCAGGGCGAGGGCACGGCAGGTACCCCCTGCAGATCTGAACCAATATCTCATGTATCTGAAGTCAGGGCGAGGATCAGACATTAGCTCAGGGTGGAGTTTCTTTGAATGATGGCCGCTTCATGAAGGGAGCGGTATCTCGAGGCCATTGAGGTTTTCCCACGTTGGGAGTTGTGGGATGCCCCCTTCAAGGATTCCTTCTGCGGGACAATTGAGACCTGTTGGACAGCTCCAGGACATCCCATATGGAGTGATTCCAGAGCACCGTTCACGAATGGATGCCTGGGAAGCCCGCCTCGCATTCCAATTGTCTACTAGCAAGAAGGCAGTTTAGATCTGATGGCTCTGCCGGAGCAACCGGGGTGGCTGAGTTGAAATGGACTTTCCTGAGGATGGGTCCTAATGTGTTTTTGTGTCCATGAGGGCCGTGGAATGGGGCGGTGGCACCACGACCCTGAGGTTCTTTCCTAAGCTTTGGACATGGCTCCCATGCACAAGTTTCCTTGTGGAGACGAGATGCGTTCTGATGGGTGCCTCAGGAAAACCCCTATGCTCGTATTGGAATCAGGCTTTTGAGGACACATGCCTGTAACCCAAGCAATGGATCCTATTATGGCCTAGGGTCCTGTCTGGTTCAATCTTCTTCTCTGGGGACATCCATCTATGGTATGAGTGGAGGTCGATTATCAGCTGGTGTCAGACAGCCCTTGTTTGTTAAGGGCGACCTACACTATTGGGATGGCCTCAGGGACTTTGGAGGTTCATCCTAATTTGTACGATTTTGGACCATGGAATGGGCAGAATTCCCATGGAGTGGTAGGCACAGTCCTAATGTGTGGCTCCAGGGGCCCAGCCTGGAGGGTGTGTGGCCCAAGACTTTGAGGACAGAAGTCTGAAAACACAAACTCTGCTTTTGTTTAGGACGTAGGTAAGGCAGGCCCGATATACAAACCATGAATAGAACTCTCAGAATATGAAGAAAGTGCGAGTCTGAGGCGCTTGCTCAGGCTTTTGTATCTGGATTTTGTATCAGCAATTGCCGTGGAATTTCGGGGAGGCTTCATGGGCCATGGACGAATCTTCCTCTCTGAGGATTTGGCCTGATTCCCATTGCGTTTAGTCATTCTGTGGGATGGTAGGACTCATTTCATTTTTGTTACCTCAGGTGTCCCACCAAAAGAGGAATTCCAAAGCAAAGCCGTGGGGAAGACTAAAGGGATAACCCGAACTATGGTTAAAATTTGGGCCTAGGGGCATGGCAAGCCCAATATGCTATCTCTTCATCCAGCCACTGAGTGGCCTTACTTGAGGACTGGGCTCAGCCTGAGGGACACAATGTGTGTTTGTGACCAATGTGGCCCGCGAGCATGGGCGGGGCCTCATGGGCCACACTGGTTTCAAGGACACTGAAGGTTGGACAACATGCCAACCACAAGGTTTCTTGCCATGGGGAAGGAGTTCTGATTTCTGCATCACCTTCAACCCTGGGCAGTGATTGGAGATAAGGTCTAGGTTCTGAAACCTGAAAACCGAGGTTGGGAAGAGATGACGACCTAAGGCCATGGCGGCTCGATGTGCTCAGTGTGCGGCCAGCTGTCTGGGAGTGTCCAGGGGGTCCAGGCTCAGGCTGTACCAGAAAGGGCATTAGTGCCCTGGTCAGCCTATGTATTTGGGGTACAGCCAAGGTCGGTGCAGGTTGATCCTCATTTGGGGTTACTGGGTAGCCCCAGAGGACAATGTTTTTCTTCTGGAGGGCAAGCAGACTGCTGAATTGTAGTTCTGGATTGCCAAACTGGAGGGCTTGTGGGCCAGTAGTCTGACGACAAAAGTCTGAGAACTCAAGCTAGGCTTAGGTTTCTGGGTGAGGCCATGGCAGGCACAATCTACAGACTGAATCGAGATCTCGTGCATCTGAAGTCAGGGCGAGGATCAGACGATCGCTCAGGTTGGAGTTTCTGTGCCTGATGGCCCCTTCATGAATGGGGGGTCATCACGAGGCCATGGGGGTTTTCCCACGATGGGAGTTGTGAGAAGCTCCAAACTGCAGAGAGTCTTCTGCAGGACAATTGAGACCTGTTGTTTGGCTGCAGGCCAATGATTCTAAGCAGGGTTCTAAGAATGGATGGCTGGGTACCCCACCTCGCATTCCAATTGTCTCCTAACAACAAGACAGGTTAGATCTCCTGGAGCAACCGAGGACGCTGAGTTGAATTGGACACCCCTGGGGATGGGTCCAAATGTGCTTTTGTGTCTATGGAGACCTTGGAATGAAGCGGTGGCACTGGGGCCCTAAAGGGTTCTCCTAAACAGAGGCTTTGACACACCTCCAACGTGCAAGTTTCCCATGTGTAGATGAGATGTTTTCTGATGGGTGAGTCAAGAAACAGCTAGATGCTGCTTTTGAAATCCAGGCCTCTGAGGAGAGATGCCTGGAAACCAAAGCAATGGATCTGATTAGTGCCTAGGGGACTGTTCTTTCCTTTTTACCTCCTGGGACATCTGTCTATGGGTCTGAGTGCAGGTAGGAGCTCAGTTTGGCTCAGATAGCCCCTGTTTTTCCTGGGAAGCCACCACTATTGAGATCGATCAGGAACTTTGGAGGTTTATCCTATTAGAAGGGTTGTGGCCATTGGAATGGGCACACACAATTCCGTTGGAGAGGGCAAGTACCGTCCTCAGGTTTGGGTCCAGGGGCCTGAGCCTGTAGGTTGTGTAGGCCAGGGCTGTTTGGACAGTTGTCTGAAAACACAAACGCGGCTTATGTTTCGGGTCATAGGTATGGCAGGACTGATCTACAGACCATGAGGAGAACTCTTCGGGATTTAAAAGAAGGGCGAGTGTGATGCTCCTGCTCAAGTTTTTGTCTCTGGATATCGTGTCACTCATGGTCGTGGAATTTCTGGGTGACTTCATGGGAAATGGACGAGTCTTACTCTCTGGTGGTTTGGCCTTGTCCAAAGAGTTTGGGGTCATTCTGTGGGCTGGAAGAAGTCCGTTTTTTTTTTTTTGTTGTTGTTGTTTTCTTTTTTAACCTCAGGTGTCCCACCAAATGAGGGATTCCAGAGTAGAGCCCTGGGGAGGGGCGACTGGACATTAAGAAATCTAGTTAAAAGTTGTGGCCTAGGGACATGTCAAGCCCATTATGACACCTAATTGTCCAGCCTCGGAGAGGACTTACTAGAGGACAGGACTCATGCTGAGTATCACAATGCGTGTGTATGCCCTCGTCGCACTCAAGAATGGGCGGGGCCTCAGGGTGAATGCTGGTTTCTCCTACACTGAACGTTGGACAACGTGCCAACCACAAGGGTACTTGCCATGGGTAAGGAGGTGTTCTGATTTCTGCATCACACTCACCCCTGGGCAGTGATTGGAGATAAGGTCTCGGTCCTGAAGCCTGAAAACTGAGGTAGGGAAGAGATGATGACCTAAGGCCATGGCGGGTTTTATGTGCTCAGTGTGCGGTCAGCTTTCTGGGTGTTGGTCAGGAGGTCCGGGCTCTGGTTGTGTTCGACAGTGCATTAGTGCCCAGGTTAGACTATATCATTTGGGTAAAGTCGAGTGCTGTGTAGGTTTACCCTCATTTAAGGTTCCTGGGCAGGTCATGAGGCAATAATTTTTTTTCGAGAGGGCAGGCAGAGTGCTGCATTGTGGGTCCGGAATTGCCAAACTTGAGGGCTTCGGGGCCAGGAGTGTGAGGACGGAAGTCTGAGAAGACAAGCTAGACTTGGGTTTCAGGGCGAGGGCACGGCAGGTACCCCCTGCAGATCTGAACCAATATCTCATGCATCTGAAGTCAGGGCGAGGATCAGACGTTGGCTCAGGTTGGAGTTTCTGAGCATGAAGCCGCTTCATGAAGGGAGTGGAATCTCGAGGCCATTGAGGTTTTCCCACGTTGGGAGTTGTGGGATGCCCCCTTCAAGGATTCCTTCTGCGGGACAATTGAGACCTGTTGGACAGCTCCAGGACATCCCATATGGAATGACTCCAGAGCACCATTCGCGGATGGATGCCTGGGAAGCCCGCCTCGCATACCAATTGTCTCCTAGCAACAAGACAGTTTAGATCTGATTGGCTCTGCAGGAGCAACCGGGGTGGCTGAGTTGAAATGGACTTTCCTGAGGATGGGTCCTAATGTGCTTTTGTGTCCATGAGAGCCTTGGAATGGGGCGGTGGCACCGGGACCCTGAAGTACTCTCCTAAGCTTTGGACATGGCTCGCATTCACAGGTTTCCTTGTGGAGACGAGATGAGTTCTGATGGGTGCCTCAGGAAAACCCCTATGCTCATATTGGAATCAGGCTTTTGAGGACACATGCCTGTAACCCAAGCAATGAATCCTATTATGGCCTAGGGTTCTGTCTGTTTCAATCTTCTTCTCTGGGGACATCTATATATGGTATGAGTGTAGGTTGATTATCAGCTGGTGTCAGATAGCCCTTGTTTGTTCTGGGCGACCTACACTATTGGGATGTCCTCAGGGACTTTGGAGGTTTCTCCTAATTTGTACGATTTTGGACCATGGAATGGGCAGAATTCCCATGGATTGGTAGGCACAGTCTTAATGTGTGGCTCCAGGGGCCCAGCCTGGAGGGTGTGTGGCCCAAGACTTTGAGGACAGAAGTCTGGAAACACAAACTCAGCTTAGGTTTGGGGACGTAGGTATGGCAGGCCCGATCTACAAACCATGAGAAGAACTCTTCAGGATATGAAGACAGTACGAGTCTGAGGCGCTTGCTCAGGCTTTTGTCTCTGGATTTTGTATCAGCGATGGCCGTGGAATGTCAGGGAAGCCTCATGGGCCATGGACGAATCTTCCTCTCTGAGGATTTGGCCCGATTCCCAATTGCTTTTCGTCAATCTGTGGGATGGGAGGACTCATTTCAGTTTTGTTACCTCAGGTGTCCCACCAAAAGAGGAATTCCAAAGCCAAGCCATGGGGAAGACTGAAGGGACAACCCGAACTATGGTTAAAAATTGGGGCCTAGGGGCATGGCAAGCCCAATATGCTATCTCTTCATCCAGCCACTGAGTGACCTTACTTGAGGACTGGGCTCAGCCTGAGCGTCACAATGTGTGTTTGTGACCAAAGTGGCCCGCGAGCATGGGCGGGGCCTCATGGGCCACACTGGTTTCAACTACACTGAACGTTGGACAACATGCCAACCACAAGGTTTCTTGCCATGGGGAAGGAGTTCTGATTTCTGCATCACCTTCAACACTGCGCAGTGATTGGAGATAAGGTCTAGGTTCTGAAACCTGAAAACCGATGTTGGTAAGGGATGATGAACTATGGCCATGGCGGCTCTATGTGCTCAGTCTGCGGACAGCTGTCTGGGAGTGTCCAGGGGTCCAGGCTCAGGCTGTGTCAGAAAGGGCATTAGTGCCCTGGTCAGCCTATGTATTTGGGGTACAGCCAAGATCGGTGCAGGTTGATCCTCATTTGGGGTTACTGGGTAGCCCCAGAGGACAATTTTTTTCTTCTGGAGGGCCGGCAGAGTGCTGCATTATAGTTCTGGATTGCCAAACTGGAGGGCTTGTGGGCCAGTAGTCTGACGACAAAAGTGTGAGAACACAAGCTAGCCTTAGGTTTATGGGTGAGGCCATGGCAGGCACAATCTACAGACCTGAATCGAGATCTCGTGCACCTGAAGTCAGGGCGAGGATCAGACGATCGCTCAGGTTGGAGTTTCTGTCCCTGATGGCCCCTTCATGAATGGGGGGGCATCACGAGGCCATGGGGGTTTTCCCACGATGGGAGTTGTGAGAAGCTCCAAACTGCAGAGAGTCTTCTGCAGGACAATTGAGACCTGTTGTTTGGCTCCAGGCCAATGATTCTGAGCAGGGTTCTAAGGATGGATGGCTGGGTAGCCCACATCGCATTCCAATTGTCTCCTAGCAACAAGACAGGTGACATCTCCTGGATCTGTGGTGAGCAACGAGGACGCTGAGTTGAATTGGACACCCCTGGGGATGGGTCCTAATGTGCTTTTGTGTCTATGGAGACCTTGGAATGAAGCGGTGGCACTGGGGCCCTAAAGGGTTCTCCTAAACAGAGGCTTTGACACAGCTCCAACGTGCAAGTTTCCCATGTGTAGACAAGATGTTTTCTGATGGGTGAGTCAAGAAACAGCTATATGCTGCTTTTGAAATCCAGGCTTCTGAGGAGAGATGCCTGGAAACCAATGCAATGGATCTAATTAGTGCCTAGGGGCCTGTTCTTTCCTTTATACCCCTGGGGACACCTGTCTATAGGTCTGAGTGCAGGTAGGTGCTCAGTTGGGCTCTGATTGCCCCTGTTTTTCCTGGGAAGCCACTACTATTGAGATGGATCAGGGACTTTGGAGGTTTATCCAAGAAAAGGGTTGTGGCCATTGGAATGGGCACACAATTCCCTTCTAGAGTGCAAGTACAGTCCTCAGGGTTGGCTCCAGAGGCCTGAGCCTGTAGGTTGTGTAGGCCAGGGCTGTTTGGACAGTTGTCTGAAAACATAAACTCGGCTTATGTTTCGGGTCATAGGTATGGCAGGACTGATCTAAAGATCATGGGGAGAACTCTTCGGGATTTGAAAGAAGGGCGAGTGTGAGGCTCCTGCTCAAGTTTTTGTCTCTGGATATCGTGTCACTCATGGTCGTGGAATTTCTGGGTGACTTCATGGGAAATGGACTAGTCTTACTCTCTGGTGGTTTGGCCCCGTCCAAAGAGTTTGGGGTCATTCTTTGGCTGGAAGAAGTCCGTTTTTTGTTGTTGTTGTTGTTGTTGTTGTTTTCTTTATTAGGTGTCTCACCAAATGAGGGATTCCAGAGTAGAGCCCTGGGGACGGGCGACTGGACAATCAGAAATCTGGTTAAATATTGGGGCCTAGGGACATGTCAAGCCCATTATGACATCTAGTGGTCCAGCCACTGAGAGGACTTACTAAGGACAGGACTCATGCTGAGGGTCACAATGCAAGTGTATGCCCTCGTCGCACTCACGAATGGGCAGGGCCACAGTGTGAATGCTGGTTTCTCCTACACTGAACATTGGACAACGTGCCAACCGCAAGGGTTCTTGCCATGGGTAAGGAGGAGTTCTGATTACTGCTTCACACTCACCCCAGGGCAGTGATTGGAGATAAGGTCACGGTTCTGAAGCCTGAAAACTGAGGTAGGGAAGAGATGATGACCTAAGGCCATGGCGGATTTTATGTGCTCAGGGTGCGGTCAGCTTTCTGGGTGTTGGTCAGGAGGTCCCGGCCCAGGTTGTGTTCGACAGTGCATTAGTGCCCAGGATAGACTATATAATTTGGGTAAAGTCGAGTGCTGTGTAGGTTTACCCTCATTTAACGTGTCTGGGCAGCTCATGAGGCAATAATTTTTTTTCTAGAGGGCAGGCAGATTGCTGCATTGTGGGTCCGGAATTGCCAATCTTGAGGGCTTCGGGGCCAGGAGTGTGAGGACAGAAGTCTGAGAAGACAAGCTAGACTTGGGTTTCAGGGCGAGGGCACGGTAGGTACCCCCTGCAGATCTGAACCAATATCTCATGTATCTGAAGTCAGGGCGAGGATCAGACATTAGCTCAGGGTGGAGTTTCTTTGAATGATGGCCGCTTCATGAAGGGAGCGGTATCTCGAGGCCATTGAGGTTTTCCCACGTTGGGAGTTGTGGGATGCCCCCTTCAAGGATTCCTTCTGCGGGACAATTGAGACCTGTTGGACAGCTCCAGGACATCCCATATGGAGTGATTCCAGAGCACCGTTCACGAATGGATGCCTGGGAAGCGCGCCTCGCATTCCAATTGTCTACTAGCAAGAAGGCAGTTTAGATCTGATGGCTCTGCCGGAGCAACCGGGGTGGCTGAGTTGAAATGGACTTTCCTGAGGATGGGTCCTAATGTGTTTTTGTGTCCATGAGGGCCGTGGAATGGGGCGGTGGCACCACGACCCTGAGGTTCTTTCCTAAGCTTTGGACATGGCTCCCATGCACAAGTTTCCTTGTGGAGACGAGATGCGTTCTGATGGGTGCCTCAGGAAAACCCCTATGCTCGTATTGGAATCAGGCTTTTGAGGACACATGCCTGTAACCCAAGCAATGGATCCTATTATGGCCTAGGGTCCTGTCTGGTTCAATCTTCTTCTCTGGGGACATCCATCTATGGTATGAGTGGAGGTCGATTATCAGCTGGTGTCAGACAGCCCTTGTTTGTTAAGGGCGACCTACACTATTGGGATGGCCTCAGGGACTTTGGAGGTTCATCCTAATTTGTACGATTTTGGACCATGGAATGGGCAGAATTCCCATGGAGTGGTAGGCACAGTCCTAATGTGTGGCTCCAGGGGCCCAGCCTGGAGGGTGTGTGGCCCAAGACTTTGAGGACAGAAGTCTGAAAACACAAACTCTGCTTTTGTTTAGGACGTAGGTAAGGCAGGCCCGATATACAAACCATGAATAGAACTCTCAGAATATGAAGAAAGTGCGAGTCTGAGGCGCTTGCTCAGGCTTTTGTATCTGGATTTTGTATCAGCAATTGCCGTGGAATTTCGGGGAGGCTTCATGGGCCATGGACGAATCTTCCTCTCTGAGGATTTGGCCTGATTCCCATTGCGTTTAGTCATTCTGTGGGATGGTAGGACTCATTTCATTTTTGTTACCTCAGGTGTCCCACCAAAAGAGGAATTCCAAAGCAAAGCCGTGGGGAAGACTAAAGGGATAACCCGAACTATGGTTAAAATTTGGGCCTAGGGGCATGGCAAGCCCAATATGCTATCTCTTCATCCAGCCACTGAGTGGCCTTACTTGAGGACTGGGCTCAGCCTGAGGGACACAATGTGTGTTTGTGACCAATGTGGCCCGCGAGCATGGGCGGGGCCTCATGGGCCACACTGGTTTCAAGGACACTGAAGGTTGGACAACATGCCAACCACAAGGTTTCTTGCCATGGGGAAGGAGTTCTGATTTCTGCATCACCTTCAACCCTGGGCAGTGATTGCAGATAAGGTCTAGGTTCTGAAACCTGAAAACCGAGGTTGGGAAGAGATGACGACCTAAGGCCATGGCGGCTCGATGTGCTCAGGGTGCGGCCAGCTGTCTGGGAGTGTCCAGGGGTTCCAGGCTCAGGCTGTACCAGAAAGGGCATTAGTGCCCTGGTCAGCCTATGTATTTGGGGTACAGCCAAGGTCGGTGCAGGTTGATCCTCATTTGGGGTTACTGGGTAGCCCCAGAGGACAATGTTTTTCTTCTGGAAAAACTGAATTGTAGTTCTGGATTGCCAAACTGGAGGGCTTGTGGGCCAGTAGTCTGACGACAAAAGTCTGAGAACTCAAGCTAGGCTTAGGTTTCTGGGTGAGGCCATTGCAGGCACAATCTACAGACTGAATCGAGATCTCGTGCATCTGAAGTCAGGGCGAGGATCAGACGATCGCTCAGGTTGGAGTTTCTGTGCCTGATGGCCCCTTCATGAATGGGGGGTCATCACGAGGCCATGGGGGTTTTCCCACGATGGGAGTTGTGAGAAGCTCCAAACTGCAGAGAGTCTTCTGCAGGACAATTGAGACCTGTTGTTTGGCTGCAGGCCAATGATTCTAAGCAGGGTTCTAAGAATGGATGGCTGGGTACCCCACCTCGCATTCCAATTGTCTCCTAACAACAAGACAGGTTAGATCTCCTGGAGCAACCGAGGACGCTGAGTTGAATTGGACACCCCTGGGGATGGGTCCAAATGTGCTTTTGTGTCTATGGAGACCTTGGATGAAGCGGTGGCACTGGGGCCCTAAAGGGTTCTCCTAAACAGAGGCTTTGACACACCTCCAACGTGCAAGTTTCCCATGTGTAGATGAGATGTTTTCTGATGGGTGAGTCAAGAAACAGCTAGATGCTGCTTTTGAAATCCAGGCCTCTGAGGAGAGATGCCTGGAAACCAAAGCAATGGATCTGATTAGTGCCTAGGGGACTGTTCTTTCCTTTTTACCTCCTGGGACATCTGTCTATGGGTCTGAGTGCAGGTAGGAGCTCAGTTTGGCTCAGATAGCCCCTGTTTTTCCTGGGAAGCCACCACTATTGAGATCGATCAGGGACTTTGGAGGTTTATCCTATTAGAAGGGTTGTGGCCATTGGAATGGGCACACACAATTCCGTTGGAGAGGGCAAGTACCGTCCTCAGGTTTGGGTCCAGGGGCCTGAGCCTGTAGGTTGTGTAGGCCAGGGCTGTTTGGACAGTTGTCTGAAAACACAAACGCGGCTTATGTTTCGGGTCATAGGTATGGCAGGACTGATCTACAGACCATGAGGAGAACTCTTCGGGATTTAAAAGAAGGGCGAGTGTGAGGCTCCTGCTCAAGTTTTTGTCTCTGGATATCGTGTCACTCATGGTCGTGGAATTTCTGGGTGACTTCATGGGAAATGGACGAGTCTTACTCTCTGGTGGTTTGGCCTTGTCCAAAGAGTTTGGGGTCATTCTGTGGGCTGGAAGAAGTCCGTTTTTTTTTTTTTGTTGTTGTTGTTGTTTTCTTTTTTAACCTCAGGTGTCCCACCAAATGAGGGATTCCAGAGTAGAGCCCTGGGGAGGGGCGACTGGACATTAAGAAATCTAGTTAAAAGTTGTGGCCTAGGGACATGTCAAGCCCATTATGACACCTAATTGTCCAGCCTCGGAGAGGACTTACTAGAGGACAGGACTCATGCTGAGTATCACAATGCGTGTGTATGCCCTCGTCGCACTCAAGAATGGGCGGGGCCTCAGGGTGAATGCTGGTTTCTCCTACACTGAACGTTGGACAACGTGCCAACCACAAGGGTACTTGCCATGGGTAAGGAGGTGTTCTGATTTCTGCATCACACTCACCCCTGGGCAGTGATTGGAGATAAGGTCTCGGTCCTGAAGCCTGAAAACTGAGGTAGGGAAGAGATGATGACCTAAGGCCATGGCGGGTTTTATGTGCTCAGTGTGCGGTCAGCTTTCTGGGTGTTGGTCAGGAGGTCCGGGCTCTGGTTGTGTTCGACAGTGCATTAGTGCCCAGGTTAGACTATATCATTTGGGTAAAGTCGAGTGCTGTGTAGGTTTACCCTCATTTAAGGTTCCTGGGCAGGTCATGAGGCAATAATTTTTTTTCGAGAGGGCAGGCAGAGTGCTGCATTGTGGGTCCGGAATTGCCAAACTTGAGGGCTTCGGGGCCAGGAGTGTGAGGACGGAAGTCTGAGAAGACAAGCTAGACTTGGGTTTCAGGGCGAGGGCACGGCAGGTACCCCCTGCAGATCTGAACCAATATCTCATGCATCTGAAGTCAGGGCGAGGATCAGACGTTGGCTCAGGTTGGAGTTTCTGAGCATGAAGCCGCTTCATGAAGGGAGTGGAATCTCGAGGCCATTGAGGTTTTCCCACGTTGGGAGTTGTGGGATGCCCCCTTCAAGGATTCCTTCTGCGGGACAATTGAGACCTGTTGGACAGCTCCAGGACATCCCATATGGAATGACTCCAGAGCACCATTCGCGGATGGATGCCTGGGAAGCCCGCCTCGCATACCAATTGTCTCCTAGCAACAAGACAGTTTAGATCTGATTGGCTCTGCAGGAGCAACCGGGGTGGCTGAGTTGAAATGGACTTTCCTGAGGATGGGTCCTAATGTGCTTTTGTGTCCATGAGAGCCTTGGAATGGGGCGGTGGCACCGGGACCCTGAAGTACTCTCCTAAGCTTTGGACATGGCTCGCATTCACAGGTTTCCTTGTGGAGACGAGATGAGTTCTGATGGGTGCCTCAGGAAAACCCCTATGCTCATATTGGAATCAGGCTTTTGAGGACACATGCCTGTAACCCAAGCAATGAATCCTATTATGGCCTAGGGTTCTGTCTGTTTCAATCTTCTTCTCTGGGGACATCTATATATGGTATGAGTGTAGGTTGATTATCAGCTGGTGTCAGATAGCCCTTGTTTGTTCTGGGCGACCTACACTATTGGGATGTCCTCAGGGACTTTGGAGGTTTCTCCTAATTTGTACGATTTTGGACCATGGAATGGGCAGAATTCCCATGGATTGGTAGGCACAGTCTTAATGTGTGGCTCCAGGGGCCCAGCCTGGAGGGTGTGTGGCCCAAGACTTTGAGGACAGAAGTCTGGAAACACAAACTCAGCTTAGGTTTGGGGACGTAGGTATGGCAGGCCCGATCTACAAACCATGAGAAGAACTCTTCAGGATATGAAGACAGTACGAGTCTGAGGCGCTTGCTCAGGCTTTTGTCTCTGGATTTTGTATCAGCGATGGCCGTGGAATGTCAGGGAAGCCTCATGGGCCATGGACGAATCTTCCTCTCTGAGGATTTGGCCCGATTCCCAATTGCTTTTCGTCAATCTGTGGGATGGGAGGACTCATTTCAGTTTTGTTACCTCAGGTGTCCCACCAAAAGAGGAATTCCAAAGCCAAGCCATGGGGAAGACTGAAGGGACAACCCGAACTATGGTTAAAAATTGGGGCCTAGGGGCATGGCAAGCCCAATATGCTATCTCTTCATCCAGCCACTGAGTGACCTTACTTGAGGACTGGGCTCAGCCTGAGCGTCACAATGTGTGTTTGTGACCAAAGTGGCCCACGAGCATGGGCGGGGCCTCATGGGCCACACTGGTTTCAACTACACTGAACGTTGGACAACGTGCCAACCACAAGGTTTCTTGCCATGGGGAAGGAGTTCTGATTTCTGCATCACCTTCAACACTGCGCAGTGATTGGAGATAAGGTCTAGGTTCTGAAACCTGAAAACCGATGTTGGTAAGGGATGATGAACTATGGCCATGGCGGCTCTATGTGCTCAGTCTGCGGACAGCTGTCTGGGAGTGTCCAGGGGTCCAGGCTCAGGCTGTGTCAGAAAGGGCATTAGTGCCCTGGTCAGCCTATGTATTTGGGGTACAGCCAAGATCGGTGCAGGTTGATCCTCATTTGGGGTTACTGGGTAGCCCCAGAGGACAATTTTTTTCTTCTGGAGGGCCGGCAGAGTGCTGCATTATAGTTCTGGATTGCCAAACTGGAGGGCTTGTGGGCCAGTAGTCTGACGACAAAAGTGTGAGAACACAAGCTAGCCTTAGGTTTATGGGTGAGGCCATGGCAGGCACAATCTACAGACCTGAATCGAGATCTCGTGCACCTGAAGTCAGGGCGAGGATCAGACGATCGCTCAGGTTGGAGTTTCTGTCCCTGATGGCCCCTTCATGAATGGGGGGGCATCACGAGGCCATGGGGGTTTTCCCACGATGGGAGTTGTGAGAAGCTCCAAACTGCAGAGAGTCTTCTGCAGGACAATTGAGACCTGTTGTTTGGCTCCAGGCCAATGATTCTGAGCAGGGTTCTAAGGATGGATGGCTGGGTAGCCCACATCGCATTCCAATTGTCTCCTAGCAACAAGACAGGTGACATCTCCTGGATCTGTGGTGAGCAACGAGGACGCTGAGTTGAATTGGACACCCCTGGGGATGGGTCCTAATGTGCTTTTGTGTCTATGGAGACCTTGGAATGAAGCGGTGGCACTGGGGCCCTAAAGGGTTCTCCTAAACAGAGGCTTTGACACAGCTCCAACGTGCAAGTTTCCCATGTGTAGACAAGATGTTTTCTGATGGGTGAGTCAAGAAACAGCTATATGCTGCTTTTGAAATCCAGGCTTCTGAGGAGAGATGCCTGGAAACCAATGCAATGGATCTAATTAGTGCCTAGGGGCCTGTTCTTTCCTTTATACCCCTGGGGACACCTGTCTATAGGTCTGAGTGCAGGTAGGTGCTCAGTTGGGCTCTGATTGCCCCTGTTTTTCCTGGGAAGCCACTACTATTGAGATGGATCAGGGACTTTGGAGGTTTATCCAAGAAAAGGGTTGTGGCCATTGGAATGGGCACACAATTCCCTTCTAGAGTGCAAGTACAGTCCTCAGGGTTGGCTCCAGAGGCCTGAGCCTGTAGGTTGTGTAGGCCAGGGCTGTTTGGACAGTTGTCTGAAAACATAAACTCGGCTTATGTTTCGGGTCATAGGTATGGCAGGACTGATCTAAAGATCATGGGGAGAACTCTTCGGGATTTGAAAGAAGGGCGAGTGTGAGGCTCCTGCTCAAGTTTTTGTCTCTGGATATCGTGTCACTCATGGTCGTGGAATTTCTGGGTGACTTCATGGGAAATGGACTAGTCTTACTCTCTGGTGGTTTGGCCCCGTCCAAAGAGTTTGGGGTCATTCTTTGGCTGGAAGAAGTCCGTTTTTTGTTGTTGTTGTTGTTGTTGTTGTTTTCTTTATTAGGTGTCTCACCAAATGAGGGATTCCAGAGTAGAGCCCTGGGGACGGGCGACTGGACAATCAGAAATCTGGTTAAATATTGGGGCCTAGGGACATGTCAAGCCCATTATGACATCTAGTGGTCCAGCCACTGAGAGGACTTACTAAGGACAGGACTCATGCTGAGGGTCACAATGCAAGTGTATGCCCTCGTCGCACTCACGAATGGGCAGGGCCACAGTGTGAATGCTGGTTTCTCCTACACTGAACATTGGACAACGTGCCAACCGCAAGGGTTCTTGCCATGGGTAAGGAGGAGTTCTGATTACTGCTTCACACTCACCCCAGGGCAGTGATTGGAGATAAGGTCACGGTTCTGAAGCCTGAAAACTGAGGTAGGGAAGAGATGATGACCTAAGGCCATGGCGGATTTTATGTGCTCAGGGTGCGGTCAGCTTTCTGGGTGTTGGTCAGGAGGTCCCGGCCCAGGTTGTGTTCGACAGTGCATTAGTGCCCAGGATAGACTATATAATTTGGGTAAAGTCGAGTGCTGTGTAGGTTTACCCTCATTTAACGTGTCTGGGCAGCTCATGAGGCAATAATTTTTTTTCTAGAGGGCAGGCAGATTGCTGCATTGTGGGTCCGGAATTGCCAATCTTGAGGGCTTCGGGGCCAGGAGTGTGAGGACAGAAGTCTGAGAAGACAAGCTAGACTTGGGTTTCAGGGCGAGGGCACGGTAGGTACCCCCTGCAGATCTGAACCAATATCTCATGTATCTGAAGTCAGGGCGAGGATCAGACATTAGCTCAGGGTGGAGTTTCTTTGAATGATGGCCGCTTCATGAAGGGAGCGGTATCTCGAGGCCATTGAGGTTTTCCCACGTTGGGAGTTGTGGGATGCCCCCTTCAAGGATTCCTTCTGCGGGACAATTGAGACCTGTTGGACAGCTCCAGGACATCCCATATGGAGTGATTCCAGAGCACCGTTCACGAATGGATGCCTGGGAAGCCCGCCTCGCATTCCAATTGTCTACTAGCAAGAAGGCAGTTTAGATCTGATGGCTCTGCCGGAGCAACCGGGGTGGCTGAGTTGAAATGGACTTTCCTGAGGATGGGTCCTAATGTGTTTTTGTGTCCATGAGGGCCGTGGAATGGGGCGGTGGCACCACGACCCTGAGGTTCTTTCCTAAGCTTTGGACATGGCTCCCATGCACAAGTTTCCTTGTGGAGACGAGATGCGTTCTGATGGGTGCCTCAGGAAAACCCCTATGCTCGTATTGGAATCAGGCTTTTGAGGACACATGCCTGTAACCCAAGCAATGGATCCTATTATGGCCTAGGGTCCTGTCTGGTTCAATCTTCTTCTCTGGGGACATCCATCTATGGTATGAGTGGAGGTCGATTATCAGCTGGTGTCAGACAGCCCTTGTTTGTTAAGGGCGACCTACACTATTGGGATGGCCTCAGGGACTTTGGAGGTTCATCCTAATTTGTACGATTTTGGACCATGGAATGGGCAGAATTCCCATGGAGTGGTAGGCACAGTCCTAATGTGTGGCTCCAGGGGCCCAGCCTGGAGGGTGTGTGGCCCAAGACTTTGAGGACAGAAGTCTGAAAACACAAACTCTGCTTTTGTTTAGGACGTAGGTAAGGCAGGCCCGATATACAAACCATGAATAGAACTCTCAGAATATGAAGAAAGTGCGAGTCTGAGGCGCTTGCTCAGGCTTTTGTATCTGGATTTTGTATCAGCAATTGCCGTGGAATTTCGGGGAGGCTTCATGGGCCATGGACGAATCTTCCTCTCTGAGGATTTGGCCTGATTCCCATTGCGTTTAGTCATTCTGTGGGATGGTAGGACTCATTTCATTTTTGTTACCTCAGGTGTCCCACCAAAAGAGGAATTCCAAAGCAAAGCCGTGGGGAAGACTAAAGGGATAACCCGAACTATGGTTAAAATTTGGGCCTAGGGGCATGGCAAGCCCAATATGCTATCTCTTCATCCAGCCACTGAGTGGCCTTACTTGAGGACTGGGCTCAGCCTGAGGGACACAATGTGTGTTTGTGACCAATGTGGCCCGCGAGCATGGGCGGGGCCTCATGGGCCACACTGGTTTCAAGGACACTGAAGGTTGGACAACATGCCAACCACAAGGTTTCTTGCCATGGGGAAGGAGTTCTGATTTCTGCATCACCTTCAACCCTGGGCAGTGATTGCAGATAAGGTCTAGGTTCTGAAACCTGAAAACCGAGGTTGGGAAGAGATGACGACCTAAGGCCATGGCGGCTCGATGTGCTCAGTGTGCGGCCAGCTGTCTGGGAGTGTCCAGGGGGTCCAGGCTCAGGCTGTACCAGAAAGGGCATTAGTGCCCTGGTCAGCCTATGTATTTGGGGTACAGCCAAGGTCGGTGCAGGTTGATCCTCATTTGGGGTTACTGGGTAGCCCCAGAGGACAATGTTTTTCTTCTGGAAAAACTGAATTGTAGTTCTGGATTGCCAAACTGGAGGGCTTGTGGGCCAGTAGTCTGACGACAAAAGTCTGAGAACTCAAGCTAGGCTTAGGTTTCTGGGTGAGGCCATGGCAGGCACAATCTACAGACTGAATCGAGATCTCGTGCATCTGAAGTCAGGGCGAGGATCAGACGATCGCTCAGGTTGGAGTTTCTGTGCCTGATGGCCCCTTCATGAATGGGGGGTCATCACGAGGCCATGGGGGTTTTCCCACGATGGGAGTTGTGAGAAGCTCCAAACTGCAGAGAGTCTTCTGCAGGACAATTGAGACCTGTTGTTTGGCTGCAGGCCAATGATTCTAAGCAGGGTTCTAAGAATGGATGGCTGGGTACCCCACCTCGCATTCCAATTGTCTCCTAACAACAAGACAGGTTAGATCTCCTGGAGCAACCGAGGACGCTGAGTTGAATTGGACACCCCTGGGGATGGGTCCAAATGTGCTTTTGTGTCTATGGAGACCTTGGATGAAGCGGTGGCACTGGGGCCCTAAAGGGTTCTCCTAAACAGAGGCTTTGACACACCTCCAACGTGCAAGTTTCCCATGTGTAGATGAGATGTTTTCTGATGGGTGAGTCAAGAAACAGCTAGATGCTGCTTTTGAAATCCAGGCCTCTGAGGAGAGATGCCTGGAAACCAAAGCAATGGATCTGATTAGTGCCTAGGGGACTGTTCTTTCCTTTTTACCTCCTGGGACATCTGTCTATGGGTCTGAGTGCAGGTAGGAGCTCAGTTTGGCTCAGATAGCCCCTGTTTTTCCTGGGAAGCCACCACTATTGAGATCGATCAGGGACTTTGGAGGTTTATCCTATTAGAAGGGTTGTGGCCATTGGAATGGGCACACACAATTCCGTTGGAGAGGGCAAGTACCGTCCTCAGGTTTGGGTCCAGGGGCCTGAGCCTGTAGGTTGTGTAGGCCAGGGCTGTTTGGACAGTTGTCTGAAAACACAAACGCGGCTTATGTTTCGGGTCATAGGTATGGCAGGACTGATCTACAGACCATGAGGAGAACTCTTCGGGATTTAAAAGAAGGGCGAGTGTGAGGCTCCTGCTCAAGTTTTTGTCTCTGGATATCGTGTCACTCATGGTCGTGGAATTTCTGGGTGACTTCATGGGAAATGGACGAGTCTTACTCTCTGGTGGTTTGGCCTTGTCCAAAGAGTTTGGGGTCATTCTGTGGGCTGGAAGAAGTCCGTTTTTTTTTTTTGTTGTTGTTGTTGTTTTCTTTTTTAACCTCAGGTGTCCCACCAAATGAGGGATTCCAGAGTAGAGCCCTGGGGAGGGGCGACTGGACATTAAGAAATCTAGTTAAAAGTTGTGGCCTAGGGACATGTCAAGCCCATTATGACACCTAATTGTCCAGCCTCGGAGAGGACTTACTAGAGGACAGGACTCATGCTGAGTATCACAATGCGTGTGTATGCCCTCGTCGCACTCAAGAATGGGCGGGGCCTCAGGGTGAATGCTGGTTTCTCCTACACTGAACGTTGGACAACGTGCCAACCACAAGGGTACTTGCCATGGGTAAGGAGGTGTTCTGATTTCTGCATCACACTCACCCCTGGGCAGTGATTGGAGATAAGGTCTCGGTCCTGAAGCCTGAAAACTGAGGTAGGGAAGAGATGATGACCTAAGGCCATGGCGGGTTTTATGTGCTCAGTGTGCGGTCAGCTTTCTGGGTGTTGGTCAGGAGGTCCGGGCTCTGGTTGTGTTCGACAGTGCATTAGTGCCCAGGTTAGACTATATCATTTGGGTAAAGTCGAGTGCTGTGTAGGTTTACCCTCATTTAAGGTTCCTGGGCAGGTCATGAGGCAATAATTTTTTTTCGAGAGGGCAGGCAGAGTGCTGCATTGTGGGTCCGGAATTGCCAAACTTGAGGGCTTCGGGGCCAGGAGTGTGAGGACGGAAGTCTGAGAAGACAAGCTAGACTTGGGTTTCAGGGCGAGGGCACGGCAGGTACCCCCTGCAGATCTGAACCAATATCTCATGCATCTGAAGTCAGGGCGAGGATCAGACGTTGGCTCAGGTTGGAGTTTCTGAGCATGAAGCCGCTTCATGAAGGGAGTGGAATCTCGAGGCCATTGAGGTTTTCCCACGTTGGGAGTTGTGGGATGCCCCCTTCAAGGATTCCTTCTGCGGGACAATTGAGACCTGTTGGACAGCTCCAGGACATCCCATATGGAATGACTCCAGAGCACCATTCGCGGATGGATGCCTGGGAAGCCCGCCTCGCATACCAATTGTCTCCTAGCAACAAGACAGTTTAGATCTGATTGGCTCTGCAGGAGCAACCGGGGTGGCTGAGTTGAAATGGACTTTCCTGAGGATGGGTCCTAATGTGCTTTTGTGTCCATGAGAGCCTTGGAATGGGGCGGTGGCACCGGGACCCTGAAGTACTCTCCTAAGCTTTGGACATGGCTCGCATTCACAGGTTTCCTTGTGGAGACGAGATGAGTTCTGATGGGTGCCTCAGGAAAACCCCTATGCTCATATTGGAATCAGGCTTTTGAGGACACATGCCTGTAACCCAAGCAATGAATCCTATTATGGCCTAGGGTTCTGTCTGTTTCAATCTTCTTCTCTGGGGACATCTATATATGGTATGAGTGTAGGTTGATTATCAGCTGGTGTCAGATAGCCCTTGTTTGTTCTGGGCGACCTACACTATTGGGATGTCCTCAGGGACTTTGGAGGTTTCTCCTAATTTGTACGATTTTGGACCATGGAATGGGCAGAATTCCCATGGATTGGTAGGCACAGTCTTAATGTGTGGCTCCAGGGGCCCAGCCTGGAGGGTGTGTGGCCCAAGACTTTGAGGACAGAAGTCTGGAAACACAAACTCAGCTTAGGTTTGGGGACGTAGGTATGGCAGGCCCGATCTACAAACCATGAGAAGAACTCTTCAGGATATGAAGACAGTACGAGTCTGAGGCGCTTGCTCAGGCTTTTGTCTCTGGATTTTGTATCAGCGATGGCCGTGGAATGTCAGGGAAGCCTCATGGGCCATGGACGAATCTTCCTCTCTGAGGATTTGGCCCGATTCCCAATTGCTTTTCGTCAATCTGTGGGATGGGAGGACTCATTTCAGTTTTGTTACCTCAGGTGTCCCACCAAAAGAGGAATTCCAAAGCCAAGCCATGGGGAAGACTGAAGGGACAACCCGAACTATGGTTAAAAATTGGGGCCTAGGGGCATGGCAAGCCCAATATGCTATCTCTTCATCCAGCCACTGAGTGACCTTACTTGAGGACTGGGCTCAGCCTGAGCGTCACAATGTGTGTTTGTGACCAAAGTGGCCCGCGAGCATGGGCGGGGCCTCATGGGCCACACTGGTTTCAACTACACTGAACGTTGGACAACATGCCAACCACAAGGTTTCTTGCCATGGGGAAGGAGTTCTGATTTCTGCATCACCTTCAACACTGCGCAGTGATTGGAGATAAGGTCTAGGTTCTGAAACCTGAAAACCGATGTTGGTAAGGGATGATGAACTATGGCCATGGCGGCTCTATGTGCTCAGTCTGCGGACAGCTGTCTGGGAGTGTCCAGGGGTCCAGGCTCAGGCTGTGTCAGAAAGGGCATTAGTGCCCTGGTCAGCCTATGTATTTGGGGTACAGCCAAGATCGGTGCAGGTTGATCCTCATTTGGGGTTACTGGGTAGCCCCAGAGGACAATTTTTTTCTTCTGGAGGGCCGGCAGAGTGCTGCATTATAGTTCTGGATTGCCAAACTGGAGGGCTTGTGGGCCAGTAGTCTGACGACAAAAGTGTGAGAACACAAGCTAGCCTTAGGTTTATGGGTGAGGCCATGGCAGGCACAATCTACAGACCTGAATCGAGATCTCGTGCACCTGAAGTCAGGGCGAGGATCAGACGATCGCTCAGGTTGGAGTTTCTGTCCCTGATGGCCCCTTCATGAATGGGGGGGCATCACGAGGCCATGGGGGTTTTCCCACGATGGGAGTTGTGAGAAGCTCCAAACTGCAGAGAGTCTTCTGCAGGACAATTGAGACCTGTTGTTTGGCTCCAGGCCAATGATTCTGAGCAGGGTTCTAAGGATGGATGGCTGGGTAGCCCACATCGCATTCCAATTGTCTCCTAGCAACAAGACAGGTGACATCTCCTGGATCTGTGGTGAGCAACGAGGACGCTGAGTTGAATTGGACACCCCTGGGGATGGGTCCTAATGTGCTTTTGTGTCTATGGAGACCTTGGAATGAAGCGGTGGCACTGGGGCCCTAAAGGGTTCTCCTAAACAGAGGCTTTGACACAGCTCCAACGTGCAAGTTTCCCATGTGTAGACAAGATGTTTTCTGATGGGTGAGTCAAGAAACAGCTATATGCTGCTTTTGAAATCCAGGCTTCTGAGGAGAGATGCCTGGAAACCAATGCAATGGATCTAATTAGTGCCTAGGGGCCTGTTCTTTCCTTTATACCCCTGGGGACACCTGTCTATAGGTCTGAGTGCAGGTAGGTGCTCAGTTGGGCTCTGATTGCCCCTGTTTTTCCTGGGAAGCCACTACTATTGAGATGGATCAGGGACTTTGGAGGTTTATCCAAGAAAAGGGTTGTGGCCATTGGAATGGGCACACAATTCCCTTCTAGAGTGCAAGTACAGTCCTCAGGGTTGGCTCCAGAGGCCTGAGCCTGTAGGTTGTGTAGGCCAGGGCTGTTTGGACAGTTGTCTGAAAACATAAACTCGGCTTATGTTTCGGTCATAGGTATGGCAGGACTGATCTAAAGATCATGGGGAGAACTCTTCGGGATTTGAAAGAAGGGCGAGTGTGAGGCTCCTGCTCAAGTTTTTGTCTCTGGATATCGTGTCACTCATGGTCGTGGAATTTCTGGGTGACTTCATGGGAAATGGACTAGTCTTACTCTCTGGTGGTTTGGCCCCGTCCAAAGAGTTTGGGGTCATTCTTTGGCTGGAAGAAGTCCGTTTTTTGTTGTTGTTGTTGTTGTTGTTGTTTTCTTTATTAGGTGTCTCACCAAATGAGGGATTCCAGAGTAGAGCCCTGGGGACGGGCGACTGGACAATCAGAAATCTGGTTAAATATTGGGGCCTAGGGACATGTCAAGCCCATTATGACATCTAGTGGTCCAGCCACTGAGAGGACTTACTAAGGACAGGACTCATGCTGAGGGTCACAATGCGAGTGTATGCCCTCGTCGCACTCACGAATGGGCGGGGCCACAGTGTGAATGCTGGTTTCTCCTACGCTGAACATTGGACAACGTGCCAACCGCAAGGGTTCTTGCCATGGGTAAGGAGGAGTTCTGATTACTGCTTCACACTCACCCCAGGGCAGTGATTGGAGATAAGGTCTCGGTTCTGAAGCCTGAAAACTGAGGTAGGGAAGAGATGATGACCTAAGGCAATGGCGGGTTTTATGTGCTCAGTTTACGTTCAGCTTTCTGGGTGTTGGTCAGAAGGTCCGGGCTCAGGTTGTGTTCGACATTGCATTAGTGCCCATGTTAGACTATATAATTTGGGTAAAGTCGAGTGCTGTGTCGGTTTACCCTCATTAAGGTGTCTGGGCAGCTCATAAGGCAATATTTTTTTTTTCTAGAGGGCAGGCAGAGTGCTGCATTGTGGGTCCGGAATTGCCAAACTTGAGGGCTTCGGGGCCAGGAGTGTGAGGACGGAAGTCTGAGAAGACAAGCTAGACTTAGGTTTCAGGGCGAGGGCACGGCAGGTACCCCCTGCAGATCTGAACCAATATTTGATGCATCTGAAGTCAGGGCGAGGATCAGACGTTGGCTCAGGTTGGAGTTTCTTTGGATGACAGCCGCTTCATGAAGGGAGCGGAATCTCGGGGCCATTGAGGTTTTCCTATGTTGGGAGTTGTGGGATGCCCCCTTCAAAGATTCCTTCTGCGGGACAATTGAGAACTGTTGGACAGCTCCAGGACATCCCATATGGAATGACTCCAGAGCACCGTTCGCGGATGGATGCCTGGGAAGCCCGCCTCGCATTCCAATTGTCTCCTAGCAACAAGTCAGTTTAGATCTGATGGCTCTGCCGGAGCAACCGGGGTGGCTGAGTTGAAATGGACTTTCCTGAGGATGGGTCCTAATGTGTTTTTATGTCCATGAGGGCCTTGGAATGGGGCGGTGGCACCGGGACCCTGAAGTACTCTCCTAAGCTTTGGACATGGCTCCCATGCACAGGTTTCCTTGTGGAGATGAGATGAGTTCTGATGGGTGCCTCAGGAAAACCCCTATGCTCGTATTGGAATCAGGCTTTTGAGGACACATGCCTGTAACACAAAGCAATGGATCCTATTATGGCCTAGGGTCCTGTCTGGTTCAATCTTCTTCTCTGGGAACATCCATCTATGGTATGAGTGGAGGTCGATTATCAGCTTGTGTCAGTCAGCCCTTGTTTGTTCCGGGCGACCTACACTATTGGGATGGCCTCAGGGACTTGGTGGTTTCTCCTAATTTGTACAATTTCGGACCATGGAATGGGCAGAATTCCCATGGATTGGTAGGCACAGTCCGAATGTGTGGCTCCAGGGGCCCAGCCTGGAGGGTGTGTGGCCCAAGACTTTGAGGACAGAAGTCTGAAAACACAAACTCAGCTTAGGTTTGGGGACGTAGGTATGACAGGCCCGATCTACAAACCATGAGATGAACTCTTCAGGATATGAAGAAAGTGATAGTCTGAGGTGCTTCCTCAGGCTTTTGTCTCTGGATTTTGTATCAGCGATGGCCGTGGAATGTCGGGGAGGCCTCATGGGCCATGGACGAATCTTCCTCTCTGAGGATTTGGCCCGATTCCCAATTACTTTTCGTCAATCTGTGGGATGGGAGGACTCATTTCAGTTTTGTTACCTCAGGTGTCCCACCAAAAGAGGAATTCCAAAGCCAAGCCATGGGGAAGACTGAAGGGATAACCCGAACTATGGTTAAAAATGGGGCCTAGGGGCATGGCATGCCCAATATGCTATCTCTTCATCCAGCCACTGAGTGGCCTTACTTGAGGACTGGGCTCAGCCTGAGGGTCACAATGTGTGTTTGTGACCAATGTGGCCCACGAGCATTGGCAAGGCCTCATGGGCCACACTGGTTTCAACTACACTGAACGTTGGACAACATGCCAACCACAAGGTTTCTTGCCATGGGGAAGGAGTTCTGATTTCTGCATCACCTTCAACACTGGGCAGTGATTGGAAATAAGGTCGAGGTTCTGAAACCTGAAAACCTAGGTTGGGAAGAGATGACGAACTATGGCCATGGCGGCTCGATGTGCCAGCTGTCTGGGAGGGGCCAGGGGGTTTAGGCTCAGGCTGTGTCAGAAAGGGCATTAGGGCCCTTGTCAACCTATGTATTTGGGGTACAGCCAAGGTCGGTGCAGGTTGATCCTCATTTGGGGTTACTGGGTAGCCCCAGACGGCAATGTTTTTATTCTGGAGGGCCGGCAGAGTTCTGCATTGTAGTCCTGGATTGCCAAACTGGAGGGCTTGTGGGCCAGTAGTCTGACGACAAAAGTCTGAGAACACAAGCTAGGCTTAGGTTTCTGGGTGAGGACATGGCAGGCACAATCTGCAGACCTGAATCGAGATCTCGTGCATCTGAAGTCAGGGAGAGGATCAGACGATCGCTCAGGTTGGAGGTTCTGTCCCTGATGGCTCCTTCATGAATGGGGGTGCATCTCGAGGCCATGGGGGTTTTCCCACGATGGGAGTTGTGAGAAGCTCCAAACTGCAGAGAGTCTTCTGCAGGACAATTGAGACCTGTTGTTTGGCTCCAGGTCAATGATTCTGAGCAGGGTTCTAAGGATAGATGGCTGGGTAGGCCACCTCGCATTCCAATTGTCTCCTAGCAACAAGACAGGTTAGATCTCCTGGATCTGTGGGGAGCAACCGAGGACGCTGAGTTGAAATGGACACCCCTGGGGATGGGTCCTAATGTGCTTTTGTGTCTATCGAGACCTTGGAATGAAGTGGTGGCACTGGGGCCCTAAAGGGTTCTCCTAAACAGAGGCTTTGACACAGCTCCAACGTGCAAGTTTCCCATGTGTAGATGAGATGTTTTCTGATGGGTGAGTCAAGAAACAGCTAGATGCTGCTTTTGAAATTCAGGCCTCTGAGGAGAGATGCCTGGAAACCAAAGCAATGGATCTGATGAGTGCCTAGGGGCCTGTTCTTTCCTTTTTACCTCTGGGGACATCTGTCTATGTGTCTGAGTGCAGGTAGGTGCTCAGTTGGGCTCAGATTGCCCCTGTTTTTCCTGGGAAGCCACCACTATTGAGATGGATCAGGGACTTTGGAGGTTTATCCTATTAGAAGGGTTGTGGCCACTGGAATGGGCACACACAATTCCCTTGGAGAGGGCAAGTACAGTCCTCAGGTTTGGCTCCAGGGGCCTGAGCCTGTAGGTTGTGTAGGCCAGGGCTGTTTGGACAGTTGTCTGAAAACACAAACTCGGCTTATGTTTCGGGTCATAGTTATAGTAGGACTGATCTACAGACCATGAGGAGAACTCTTCGGCATTTGAAAGAAGGGCGAGTGTGAGGCTCCTGCTCAAGTTTTTGTCTCTGGATATCGAGTCACTCATGGTCGTGGAATTTCTGGGTGACTTCATGGGAAATGTACGAGTCTTACTCTCTGGTGGTTTGGCCCCGTCCAAAGAGTGTGGGGTCATTCTGTGGGCTGGAAGAAGTCCGTTTTTTTTTTTTGTTTTGTTTTTTTATTAACCTCAGGTGTCCCACCAAATGAGGGATTCCAGAGTAGAGCCCTGGGGAGGGGCGACTGGACAATCAGAAATCTGGTTAAAAATTGGGGCCTAGGGACATGTCAATCCCATTATGACATCTAGAGGTCCAGCCACCAGAGGACAGGACTCATGCTGAGGGTCACAATGCGTGTGTATGCCCTCGTCGCACTCAAGAATGGGCGGGGCCTCATTGTGAATGATGGTTTCTCCTACACTGAACGTTGGACAACGTGCCAACCACAAGGGTTCTTGCCATGTGTAAGGAGGAGTTCTGATTTCTGCATCACACTCACCCCTGGGCAGTGATTGGAGATAAGGTCTCGGTTCTGAAGCCTGAAAACTGAGGTAGGGAAGAGATGATGACATAAGGCCATGGCGGGTTTTATGTGCTCAGTGTGCGGTCAGCTTTCTGGGTGTTGGTCAGGAGGTCCGGGCTCAGGTTGTGTTCGACAGTGCATTAGTGCCCAGGTTAGACTATATAATTTGGGTAAAGTCGAGTGCTGTGTATGTTTACCATCATTTAAGGTGCCTGGGCAGCTCATGAGGCAATAATTTTTTTTCTAGAGGGCAGGCAGAGTGCTGCATTGTGGGTCCGGATTTGCCAAACTTGAGGGCTTCGGGGAGTGGAGTGTGAGGACGGAAGTCTGAGAAGACAAGCTAGACTTGGGTTTCAGGGCGAGGGCACGGCAGGTACCCCATGCAGATCTGAACCAATATCTCATGCATCTGAAGTCAGGGCGAGGATCAGAATTGGGCTCAGGTTGGAGTTTCTGAGCATGACGGCCGCTTCATGAAGGGAACGGAATCTCGAGGCCATTGAGGTTTTCCCACGTTGGGAGTTGTGGGATGCCCCCTTCAAGGATTCCTTCTGCTGGACAATTGAGACCTGTTGGACAGCTCCAGGACATCCCATATGGAATGCCTCCAGAGCACAGTTCGCGGTTGGATGCCTGGGAAGCACGCCTCGCATTCCAATTGTCTCCTAGCAACAAGATAGTTTAGATCTGATGGCTCTGCGGGAGCAACCGGGGTGGCTGAGTTGAAATTGTCGTTCCTGAGGATGGGTCCTATGTATTTGGGGTACAGCCAAGGTCGGTGTAGGTTGATCCTCATTTGGGGTTACTGGGTAGCCCCAGAGGACAATGTTTTTCTTCTGGAGGGCTGGCAGAGTGCTGCATTGTAGTTCTGGATTGCCAAACTGGAGGGCTTGTGAGCCAGTAGTCTGACGACAAAAGACTGAGAACACAAGCTAGGCTTAGGTTTCTGGGTGAGGACATGGCAGGCACAAACTATAGACCTGAATCGAGATCTCGTGCATCTGAAGTCAGGGCGAGGATCAGACGAACGCTCAGGTTGGAGTTTCTGTCCATGATGGGCCTTTCAGGAATGTGGGGGCATCACGTGGCCATGGGGGTTTTCCCACGATGGGAGTTGTGAGAAGCTCCAAACTGCAGAGTGTCTTCTATAGGACAATTGAGACCTGTTGTTTGGCTCCAGGCCAATCATTGTGAGCAAGGTTCTAAGGATGGATGGCTGGGTAGCCCACCTCGCATTCCAATTGTCTCCTAGCAACAAGACAGGTTAGATCTCCTGGATCTGTGGGGAGCAACCGAGGACGCTGAGTTGAAATGGACACCCCTGGGGATGGATCCTAACGTGCTTTTGTGTCTATGGAGACTTTGGAATGAAGCGGTGGCACTGGGGCCCTAAAGGGTTCTCCTAAACAGAGACTTTGACACAGCTCCAACGTGCAAGTTTCCCATGTGTAGATGAGATGTTTTCTGATGGGTGAGTCAAGAAACAGCTATATGCTGCTTTTGAAATCCAGGAATCTAAGGAGAGATGCCTGGAAACCAAAGCAATGGATCTGATAAGTGCCTAGGGGCCTGTTCTTTCCTTTTTAACTCTGGAGACATCTGTCTATGGGTCTGAGTGCAGGTAGGTGCTCAGTTGTGCTCAGATTGCCCCTGTTTTTCCTGGGAAGCCACCACTATTGAGATGGATCAGGGACTTTGGAGGTTTATCCTATTAGAAGGGCTGTGGCCATTGGAATGGGCACACACAATTCCCTTGGAGAGGGCAAGTACAGTCCTCAGGTTTGGCTCCAGGGGCCTGAGCCTGTAGGTTGTGTAGGCCAGGGCTGTTTGGACAGTTGTCTGAAAACACAAACTCGGCTTATGTTTCGGGTCATAGGTATGGCAGGACTGATCTACAGACCATGAGGAGAACCTTTCGAGATTTGAAAGAAGGGCAAGTGTGAGGCTCCTGCTCAAGTTTTTGTCTCTGGATATCGTGTCACTCATGGTCGTGGAATTTCTGGGTGACTTCATGGGAAATGGACGAGTCTTACTCTCTGGTGGTTTGGCCCCGTTCCAAGAGTTTGGGTTCATTCTGTGGGCTGGAAGAAGTCCGTTTTTGTTGTTGTTGTTGTTGTTTTCTTTTTTAACCTCAGGTGTCCCACCAAATGATGTCTTCCAGAGTAGAGCCCTGGGGAGGGGCGGCTGGACAATAAGAAATCTGGTTAAAAATTGGGGCCTAGGGACATGTCAAGCCCAATATGACATCTAATCGTCCAGCCACTGTGAGGACTTACTAGAGGACAGGACTCATGCTGAAGGTCACAATACGTGTGTATGCCCTCGTAACACTCAAGAATGGGTGGGGCCTCTGGGTGAATGCTGGTTTCTCCTAAACTGAACGTTGAACAACGTCCCAACCACAAGGGTTCTTGCCATGGGTAAGGAGGAGTTCTGAATTCTGCATCACACTCACCCCTGGGCAGTGATTGGAGATAAGGTCTCGGTTCTGAAGCCTGAAAACTGAGGTAGGGAAGAGATGATGACCTAAGGCCATGGCGGGTTTTATGTGCTCAGTGTGCGGTCAGCTTTCTGGGTGTTGGTCAGGAGGTCCGGGCTCAGGTTGTGTTCGACAGTGCATTAGTGCCCAAGTTAGACTATATAATTTGGGTAAAGTCGAGTGCTGTGTAGGTTTACCCTCATTTAAGGTGCCTGGGCAGGTCATGAGGCAATAATTTTTTTTCGAGAGGGCAGGCAGAGTGCTGCATTGTGGGTCCGGAATTGCCAAACTTGAGGGCTTCGGGGCCAGGAGTGTGAGGACGGAAGTCTGAGAAGACAAGCTAGACTTGGGTTTCAGGGCGAGGGCACGGCAGGTACCCCCTGCAGATCTGAACCAATATCTCATCCATCTGAAGTCAGGGCGAGGATCAGACGTTTGCTCAGGGTGGAGTTTCTTTGCATGACGGCCGCTTCATGAAGGGAGCGGAATCTCGAGGCCATTGAGGTTTTCCCACGTTGGGAGTTGTGGGATGCCCCCTTCAAGGATTCCTTCTGCGGGACAATTGAGACCTGTTGGACAGCTCCAGGACATCCCATATGGAATGACTCCAGAGCACGGTTCGCGGATGGATGCCTGGGAAGCCTGCCTCACATTCCAATTGTCTCCTAGCAACAAGACTGTTTAGATCTGATGGCTCTGCGGGAGCAACCGGTGTGGCTGAGTTGAAATGGACTTTCCTGAAAATGGGTCCTAATGTGTTTTTGTGTCCATGAGGGCCTTGGAATGGGGCGGTGGCACCGGGACCCTGAAGTACTCTCCTAAGCTTTGGACATGGCTCCCATGCACAGGTTTCATTGTGGAGACGAGATGAGTTCTGATGGGTGCCTCAGGAAAACACCTATGCTCGTATTGGAATCAGGCTTTTGAGGACACATGCCTGTAACCCAAAGCAATGGATCCTATTATGGCCTAGGGTCCTGTCTGGTTCAATCTTCTTCTCTGGGGACAGCCATCTATGGTATGAGTGGAGGTTGATTATCAGCTGGTGTCAGACAGCCCTTGTTTGTTCCGGGCGACCCACACTATTGGGATGGCCTCAGGGACTTTGGAGGTTGCTCCTAATTTGTACGATTCTGGACCATGGAATGGGCAGAATTCCCATGGATTGGTAGGCACAGTCCTAATGTGTGGCTCCAGGGGCCAAGCCTAGAGGGTGTGTGGCCCAAGACTTTGAGGACAGAAGTCTGAAAACACACACTCAGCTTAGGTTTGGGGACATAGATATGGCCCGCCCTATCGACAAACCATGAGAAGAACTCTTCAGGATATGAAGAAAGTGCGAGTCTGAGGCGCTTGCTCATGCTTTTGTCTCTGGATTTTGTATCAGCGAAGGCCGTGGAATATCGGGGAGGCCTCATGGGCCATGGACGAATCTTCCTCTCTGAGGATTTGGCCCGATTCCCAATTGCTTTTCGTCAATCTGTGGGATGGGAAGACTCATTTCAGTTTTGTTACCTCAGATGTCCAACCAAAAGAGAAATTCCAAAGCCAAGCCGTGGGGAAGACTGAAGGGACAACCCGAACTATGGTTAAAAATTGGGGCCTAGGGGTATGGGAAGCCCAATATGCTATCTCTTCATCCAGCCACTGAGTGACCTTACTTGAGGACTGGGCTCAGACTGAGCGTCACAATGTGTGTTTGTGACCAATGTGGCCCGCCGGCATGGGCGGGGCCTCATGGGCCACACTGGTTTCAACTACACTGAACGTTGTTCAACATGCCAACCACAAGGTTTCTTGCCATGGGGAAGGAGTTCTGATTTTTGCATCACCTTCAACCCTGGGCAGTGATTGGAGATAAGGTCTAGGTTCTGAAACCTGAAAACCGAGGTTGGGAAGAGATGACGACCTAAGGCCATGGCGGCTCGATGTGCTCAGTGTGCGGCCAGCTGTCTGGGAGGGTCCACGGGGTCCAGGCTCAGGCTGTGTCAGAAAGGGCATTAGTGCCCTGGTCAGCCTATGTATTTGGGGTACAGCCAAGGTCGGTGCAGGTTGATCCTTATTTGGGGTTACTGGGTAGCCCCAGAGGACAATGTTTTTCTTCTGGAGGGCCGGCAGAGTGCTGCATTGTAGTTCTGGATTGCCAAACTGGAGGGCTTGTGGGCCAGTAGTCTGACGACAAAAGTCTGAGAACACAAGCTAGCCTTAGGATTCTGGGTGAGGCCATGGCAGGCACAATCTACAGACCTGAATCGAGATCTCGTGCATCTGAAGTCAGGGCGAGGACCAGACGATCGCTCAGGTTGGAGTTTCTGTCCCTGATGTCCCCTTCATGAATGGGGGGGGGGGCATCACGAGGCCATGGGTGTTTTCCCACGATGGGAGTTGTGAGAAGCTCCAAACTGCAGAGAGTCTTCTGCAGGACAATTGAGACCTGTTGTTTGGCTCCAGGCCAATGATTCTGAGCAGGGTTCTAAGGCTGGATGGCTGGGTATCCCACCTCGCATTCCAATTGTCTCCTAGCAACAAGACAGGTTAGATCTCCTGGATCTGTTGGGAGCAACCGAGGACGCTGAGTTGAAATGGACACCCCTGGGGATGGATCCTAACGTGCTTTTGTGTCTATGGAGACTTTGGAATGAAGCGGTGGCACTGGGGCCCTAAAGGGTTTTCCTAAACAGAGGCTTTGACACAGCTCCAACGTGCATTTTCCCATGTGTAGATGAGATGTTTTCTGATGGGTGAGTCAAGAAACAGCTATATGCTGCTTTTGAAATCCAGGAATCTGAGGAGAGATGCCTGGAAACCAAAGCAATGGATCTGATAAGTGCCTAGGGGCCTGTTCTTTCCTTTTTAACTCTGGGGACATCTGTCTATGGGTCTGAGTGCAGGTAGGTGCTCAGTTGGGCTCAGATTGCCCCTGATTTTCCTGGGAAGCCACCACTATTGAGATGGATCAGGGACTTTGGAGGTTTATCCTATTAGAAGGGCTGTGGCCATTGGAATGGGCACACACAATTCCCTTGGAGAGGGCAAGTACAGTCCTCAGGTTTGGCTCCAGGGGCCTGAGCCTGTAGGTTGTGTAGGCCAGGACTGTTTGGACAGTTGTCTGAAAACCCAACCTCGGCTTATGTTTCGGGTCATAGGTATGGCAGGACTAATCTACAGACCATGAGGAGAACCCTTCGGGATTTGAAAGAAGGGCGAGTGTGAGGCTCCTGCTCAAGTTTTTGTCTCTGGATATCGTGTCACTCATGGTCGTGGAATTTCTGGGTGACTTCATGGGAAATGGACGAGTCTTACTCTCTGGTGGTTTGGCCCCGTCCAAAGAGTTTGGGTTCATTCTGTGGCCTGGAAGAAGTCCGTTTTTGTTGTTGTTGTTGTTGTTTTCTTTTTTAACCTCAGGTGTCCCACCAAATGAGGGATTCCAGAGTAGAGCCCTGGGGAGGGGCGACTGGACAATAAGAAATCTGGTTAAAAATTGGTGCCTAGGGACATGTCAAGACCATTATGACATATAATGGTCCAGCCACTGAGAGGACTTACTAGAGGACAGGACTCATGCTGAGGGTCACAATGCGTGTGTATGCCCTCGTAACACTCAAGAATGGGTGGGGCCTCTGGGTGAATGCTGGTTTCTCCTAAACTGAATGTTTAACAACGTGCCAACCACAAGGGTTCTTGCCATGGGTAAAGAGGAGTTCTGATTTCTGCATCACACTCACCCCTGGGCAGTGATTGGAGATAAGGTCTCGTTCTGAAGCCTGAAGACTGAGGTAGGGAAGAGATGATGACCTAAAGGCCATGGCGGGTTTTATGTGCTCAGTGTGCGGTCAGCTTTCTGGGTGTTGGTCAGGAGGTCCGGGCTCAGGTTGTGTTCGACAGTGCATTAGTGCCCAGGTTAGACTATATAATTTGGGTAAAGTCGAGTGCTGTGTAGGTTTACCCTCATTTAAGGTGCCTGGGCAGCTCATGAGGCAATAACTTTTTTTCTAGAGGGCAGGCAGTGTGCTGCATTGTGGGTCCAGAATTGCTAAACTTGATGGTTTCGGGGCCAGGAGTTTGAGGACGGAAGTCTGAGAAGTCAAGCTAGACTTGGGTTTCGTGGGGGCATGGCAGGTACCCCCTGCATATCTGAACCAATATCTCATCCATGTGAAGTCAGGGCGAGGATCAGACGTTGGCTCAGGTTGGAGTTTCTGAGCATGACGGCCGCTTCATGAAGGGAGCAGAATCTCGAGGCCATTGAGGTTTTCTCACGTTGGGAGTTGTGGGATGCCCCCTTCAAGGATTCCTTCTGCGGGACAATTGAGACCTGTTGGACAGCTCCAGGACATCCCATATGGAATGCCTCCAGAGCACCTTTCGCGGATGGATGCCTGGGAAGCCTGCCTCGCATTCCAATTTTCTCCTAGCAACAAGACAGTTTAGATCTGATGGCTCTGCCTGAGCAACCGGGGTGGCTGACTTGAAATGGACTTTCCTGAGGATGGGTCCTAATGTGTTTTTGTGTCCATGAGGGCCTTGGAATGGGGCGGTGGCACCGGGACCCTGAAGTACTCTCCTAAGCTTTGGACATGGCTCCCATGCACAGGTTTCCTTGTGGAGACGAGATGCGTTCTGATGGGTGCCTCAGGAAAACCCCTATGCTCGTATTGGAATCAGGCTTTTGAGGACACATGCCTGTAACCCAAAGCAATGGATCCTATTATGGCCTAGGGTCCTGTCTGGTTCAATCTTCTTCTCTGGGAACATCCATCTATGGTATGAGTGGAGGTCGATTATCAGCTGGCGTTAGACAGCCCTTGTTTGTTCAGGGCGACCAAATCTATTGGGATGGCCTCAGGGACTTTGGAGGTTTCTCCTAATTTGTACGATTTTGGACCATGGAATTGGCAGAATTCCCATGGATTGGTATGCACAGTCCTAATGTGTGGCTCCAGGGGCCTAGCCTGGAGGGTGTGTGGCCCAAGACTTATAGGACAGAAGTCTGAAAACACAAACTCAGCTTAGTTTTGGGGACGTAGGTATGGCAGTCCCGATCTACAAACCATGAGAAGAACTCTTCAGGAAACGAAGAAAGTGCGAGTCTGAGGCGCTTGCTCAGGCTTTTGTCTCTGGATTTTGTATCAGCGATGGCCGTGGAATGTCGGGGAGGCCTCATGGGCCATGGTCGAATCTTCCTCTCTGAGGATTTGGCCCGATTCCCAATTGCTTTTCGTCAATCTGTGGGATGGGAGGACTCATTTCAGGTTTGTTACCTCAGGTGTCCCACCAAAAGAGGAATTCCAAAGCCAAGTCGTGGGGAAGACTGAAGGGACAACCCGAACTATGGTTAATATTTGGGGCCTAGGGGCATGGCAAGCCCAATATGCTATCTCTTCATCCAGCCACTGAGTGACCTTACTTGAGGACTGGGCTAGGCCTGAGGGTCACAATGTGTGTTTGTGACCAATGTGGCCCTCGAGCATGGGCGGGGCCTCATGGGCAACACTGGTTTCAACTACACTGAACGTTGGACAACATGCCAACCACAAGGTTTCTTGCCATGGGGAAGGAGTTCTGATTTTTGCATCACCTTCAACCCTGGGCAGTGATTGGAGATAAGGTCTAGGTTCTGAAACCTGAAAACCGAGGTTGGGAAGAGATGACGACCTAAGGCCATGGCGGCTCGATGTGCTCAGTGTGCGGCCAGCTGTCTGGGAGGGTCCAGGGGGTCC